>NW_026707837.1:0-19693 GCF_902713425.1 Acipenser ruthenus
AGGAAAATCAGAGCTTTCAACTGGAAATGTGAACATAAACATACTGGTTATATAATCAATCAATCAATCAATCAATCAACCCTTAATTTAACCAGGTAAGAAAGAAACAATCGTCACTTACAACAGTGAACAAAGCAAAAATCACAAGCACTCTACAAAAACTAAATTAAACCAACACATGGAGGAAATCAACAGAGTACGACATCAGCAGGTACAAATATCAATTAATAATGAAAAAGGCTGAGACCTCCTGAGGTTAATTTAAGCCTCTTCTTCCAATCCTTTGCAGCTGTAACCATGGAAACAATCAGCTAAAAAAACACACTTGATCTGATACATTGAAGAGGAAACGGTCAATCGATTACAAAGGTAACTAGACGTTTTAGCAATTAAAGTAGGTGAAGATTTGGATCAGTAAACTCTCGCGAAAGGTAAAACAATATTTATTATGGTACAAATAAAGTCAATGGGTGATTCTCAAAGCTATTTACTCGAGTCATCATTAAATTATCAAACCAGAAATGAACTGCAATTTTGGTTCTTGTAAGCAGTGTTACGTTTTGTTTTTCATACATTTTTGAATTGTATAACAGTTAACCCTAGACCTAGGACAGAGGGAAGGAGACACTTCTTCACACAGAGAGTGGTAAGGGTGTGGAACAAGGTTACCTGTCATGTTGTTGAGACAAAAACAGTTGGATCCTTTAAGACCCAACTTGACAAAATTCTGAGATCAATAAGTTACTAGGAACTGGATGAGCTTAATTCACACATTTTCTTATGTTCTTCTAATTGCATTCAATATTTTTTTTTCCTTTCTGGAAGAAATTGCACTCAAGATCATTTGGATTAATAACTTTAAGAATGTAGCCCAGTCCTGTATGTGTTTGGTAAGCTCAAATCACAAATATTTAGGGATTTGTTACTTGTTCCAACACCACCTGATTTCATGCTTTAATTTAAAACTCTTTGATAATAATTTATAATTTAATACAACTTCATTTCCTCCATCCCCTGGGTCTTGAGAGACAGTTGGCTTGATTTTGGATTTGGAGGAAGCCTCTAACCTTTAAGTTCTCCTGATTGTGGGAAGTGTCTGTGGTGAGGGAGTGTAATTGGACATTTTAAGCCAAATATAGTTAAATAAAAGAGGTCTTGTTTTTGAGGGTTTTATGTACTTTTTAATACAATTTAAATGAACTGTTTGACTCACAGCACAGATGTGTGTCGGAAATGGTCTGTGGAAAATAAATATGCTTTTGGCAATGCATGGCTTTATACAACCGCACAACTCATTCTGAAAAGTAAACTTTATGAAGTAATCTCTTCTTTATTATACCTTACTGTATACTCAAAACTGCAATTTACCATCAGGGAGAAAAAGTACTAAATGTTATCTCAAATGATTAAATGCAAGTAAGGTAAAGATTTTTTTTAAGAGAAAAACAATTCTAACAGTAAAAATATTTCAGTGGGAAGACAGTTAAACTGCAATTCTTCGTTTCCAGTTTCCAGTTTCACTAAAGACACTTCTGTTAGGATTTTTTCTACCTGTACTACAGAATAGTACAAAATGTTAAATTACTTCTGGAGTAATGTTACCCGGTGTTACTGCGTGTAAACAAACTAATCTACATTGAAACAAAAAATGACTTACTTTTGTATTGCCCATGTCCTGCCCGTAAAGATGAGCTTTACACATGCACAGATCAGAGGACTGCACTGCAGAGACAACTGCAGCTTCTGAAGAGAAACTAAACAGCATCAAATCTGGGATTAGTTTCCAGTGTGAACAGAACAAGGCGCAATGCCCCATTAACTACCCACGGATTTGACGAGCAGATTTAGCTCCTGGATTCATTTTGCTCAAGTGTGAAACCAGTATGTATGCCACTTAATAATCTCAATGCTTTTACCAATAACCAAGTACCAAAGCACCAAGAAACATGGAACTGATTGACAAAATATCTTGAGAACTATAACACCATCCACAGCAGCACAACTATAAAGACACACAGCCGAATCTTACTTGCAATGCCTTCCACGGTAGCCTAGATTTGATCAATAAAATACTACTACTACTACTACTACTACTACTACTACTACTACTACTAATAATAATAATAATAATAATAATAATAATAATAATAATAATAATAATAATAATAATAATAATAATATTAATAATTCCAACTGGCAGCATTACCTTGTTTCAAATGGAGGCCGAGAAGGCTTCAATAATTACTTACTTATTCCTGTAGAGTTTAAAAAGATTCTTTTTTATTCTGTTTATTTTATTAGGGTTGGGAGTTTATGTATCTGTTTATTTGATTTGATTTGCAATTATAAACATTTGAAGATTGGTTAAACAAGGTCCTGTTTATAATTAGGGACTCCAAATATTTTGTTAGCTGAAAAGGCATTGTCTGAGGTTTATAAATATAAGCCAACATGCAGATTGTGGACAGAAGGAGAGAAAACTGCACTACTACTTGATCATTTAGGCCATCTTAACTTAGGGTTCTCCTTATTTCCATGTCTGGCCTTTATGCTCCAGGAAAGTCTGCACAGAAACCTAATCCTAATCTTACAAAATCACAATTTTACCCCAAACCTTTAACTCTGTATGGTTCTGAAATATCATTTATCTTAATGAATGTATTTGTATTGTTTAGCTTCACTTTCTACAACATATCATTTTCTGTTTCAGTCTTCACGCTAAAGTGTATGCACCCCTTAGTTCAGCAAGAACACCAGAGTGTAACCTTCAAACAACCTGCCTGCAACACCCTGCTTTACAAAGACCAGTGGTGATACTCTAGACTGAGGTCAATGTCAAGAATATAAGACAAAGTTAAACATGTGATTCTGTTAATTAGGGTAAGCGTTTGTTAAATGTGTAAAATTGTAAACTCTCCACTGGAAAAGGATCCGAAAAAAAGATAATGTAGACACTTAATTCATTTAGAGTTGAATTAATATAGAGTTGAATACATTTAGCAAATGAAATGGGATATTTATTTATGAAAACAAACCCATTTTACAATGACGCTTGAAAAATTATACCATCACCAGTTTAATGCACCTCGATTTTCTCAGACCTCAAGTCTGCATAGATATGACAGCATCGCATAGCCTTGGAGGATCACTATGTTTGAGACAGCTGCTTTCTTGTCTTCCCATGGTAACTGTGTCTATGGCAAGAGAACGTGTCAAAATCTGACATTAGGGTCCCAATGAGGGTAAATTCATATTTTTCTACTGACAGGTATTTCCTGTATCAATTTCCTTGCCCTTTTGTTTAAGTGACATTCCATCTCCCAGTCGCTATATTTAGAGCTTTATTTATTAACTAGGTTTATCATTAGATTTGATCAGTCTGGGTTTGAATTGTATTTCCAGCTTTGATTTACTCTTCAATCAATGCTGTGTCATTTCAGGAAGCACAGTCTGGCAGAATCTGTTTTCAGATTGATCCAGTGCATTCACCTTCCAGTAGGACCTTCAGAATTAAACAGCCAGTATTTTCTTTCTTCCATCACTCAGATCGTCTTCTGAATGATCTGGTATAAAACTACATTTCCATCTTAATACTATACTGCCCTGTAGTAAATGGTGTACTAGTAAAGGGACAAACCACAATATATATATATATATATATATATATATATATATATATATATATATATATAGAGAGAGAGAGAGAGAGAGAGAGAGAGAGAGAGAGAGAGAGAGAGAGAGAGAGAGAGAGAGAGAGATGGCCAAATGTTTTGCATCACCTAGAATTCTAGGATTTAGAATACAAAAAAACTATATGAACATAATTTAGATATTTTATTTAACATCATGTAATCAAAGAAACTACAAAATTATATATCTAGACAATTAAAATAGATCCTAGTATTTTCACATGGGAATGCTTAATAATTGAAAGCCCGTGAAAAGCCCTAACATTCTGAAGTCATAGATCACAAGCACAAAAGCATTTATAAGAAACATTTAAATAGAAAACATATGGCTGTTTATGGCAAGAGTACTGCCAGGCAACCTTTTTGTATTCGTCTTTATAGGAGATCTGCTTGTTTTTGGGACCCTTATAAAATATTTGTACAGTGACTGGGAGGGCTTTTGAAATGCTGATAAAGGCAGGCATTCGCTGCAGCCCCATTATTCAATGCTATTGAATCTCTGCCATGGAGCTCCATGTGTGCAATGGTGCACAAGACTTTCTATTACAATTGCCATTTATTTCTAAGACAAATGTCCTGGGGAACATAAAACCCTTTATGGAGTCATGGCATTGAGTTCAGAGATTTTGTAGTCATTTTGAATTACATATATTACACCATATTGATACTTTTAACCTTTTAATAATTGGTGCAGATCTTAACACAATTTCTCATAGTCATAAATGCAATAGTATGTTATTTCCATGCAATTTGGAAAGGCAGACCAGATACTTACAATAGTTCTCTCTATCCACAGAGCATAAAGCTACAAGCAGTGGCAGGTTTATCAGGCCTCAAGCCTGCCCTGGACTGAGGGAGCACCCTTTCCCATAGTGGGTGAGAGAGGGAGTAGTTCAGTCTCCATGCATCAAGCCTCCCCATGACAGGAGGGACTGTGAAATGTACCCATTACTGTGTAGTATGTAGTTCCCCATGAAAATTCCCATTTCTGAAATAATAGTGTAAATATACATATTTGCTATCACTTAAAAATAAATACATTTAGGAACCTTAGTTTGCTTCCGGTGAATGATTGAACACACTGTATAGAGCTGCACGATTTCTTTAAAATGTCTTCAACAATAAAGGCACCAGCTGCATCAAAGATCGGAAATACTTTTGTTAAAGATCGCTCTCCAAAGGGGATATTTCAAGTGAGAATAATCAATTTTGAATGTGATGTTTTTCTTTCTTCTGCTTTAATAAATATTATGTTTAATCATGGAATATCTTGAAATACCTAGACCATGAAATTCAGCCCTACTAATAATTTATAGAGTGCTGTTTTAATGTGGTACACATCCGTATTCAATTTCATTTTTCATAGTTTTTTCTTGAATTTCAATACATTGGTTCTTTCTACTCATAAATCAAAATCATTTCTGGACATTATTTACCAATTAGTTATTCTGAGGCAGTGACGACATCTTGAAATACCTAGACCGTGAAATGCCATGAAATAAGCCAATTTTTACTGTGAAAAAAATACAGCCCTAGTTATTTAAAGAGTATGAAGCATTTTTTCATTAATAAAACCATGACTTTAAATAACTCATCTGTTTGAGCTTTGTGAACAGGGCATATCAGTACACAGCGGGCCCTGGTTTAATGATTAGTTTGGAGGTTAGATTTAATCTTCCACTGTTAAGATCAGTTAAATGGACCCACCTGTATCCAGATCACTTCAACTAATTGTTGGTAGACTTCAGAAGTGAGCTGGAGGCTGGAGTCTATTCCTGTTCACCTGCTCAGTTTTTACTTTTTAATCTAGTTTTAGAGACGGACCTCCACGAGCTTGCAATGCCAACATCACAGGGTCAAGAGGACTCCAACAGAACCATCTACCATCTACAAAATACAGCTTTTACAAGCAATAACCACACTTTTACACAGTTCCCTCAATGTTCTGTGTTGTAAGGTGTGACATTCCTAGTTAATTACTGGCATGGCGTAATAAAACTGTTATGTTTAACCCAACACAGAGAGTGGGTAGAAAGGAAAGGCTACAGATGCACATTTCTGTGGCTCTGTGCCAATGAGAAGAGAGTATGAGCGCATTCACCCCCAGTTTAAGTTCTTCCAGTAGATGGATTACTGTATACAGAACTAAAGTTAAGAAAGAACATTTTTAAAACTCTGAAGTTTAAAGCACCCCTGTGTCTGCAATGGGACTCTTCATTTTAATTTAGTTGAAGTCCCATTGACTCGTCACCGGGTAATCCAAATCTCACACCTTTAGTCTATTTTATCAGTGGAGGTTTTTAAAGTCAGTTGGGCTAGTTTTATTTCCTAATAGTTCCTAGTCTCCACTCTCTGTGCACTTTCCGCCTGGAGTAATGCCACAGAAACTCAAATGAAAAGCACACTTCATATCTTCACAGACACCTGTAACAAGTTAGTTTGTAATTGAGGAAAAACCCAAGGTTCAACTTTCTTTCACATGTGAGTAGAAGGTACAGAAAGCACATTTCATTAATACATACTCAACTCAACTTACCATGTCGATTGTAGGTCAAGACTAGAATGTATTTTTACAAATCTTTTTGTCCTTTTTTAATTACAATTGTGTAATGTGTTACAATTAAAAACATTTTGTTTTAATCTCTTCATTTCAATTTTGTTGAATTTTGTATTTAACTTTTTTTTTTTTGTGAAGCACTTTGGCATCCTTCTGATGAAAGTCGCTATAGAAATGTGAATTTCGATATTTGTAGTGTATTGTAATTACATTGGGTCTTAAAGGGGGGCAGTTAGGGTGCTAACATGGTAGACCGAAACATGGAAAGCAGTGCAATGACTTTGTACTGTGACATATTCAGTAAGTCAATCCTATCAGCAATGCTGCAGCGTCTCTTAACTACATCCCTGATTCAGTTACACACAATAAAATAAAGTGTCTGCAGAGCAGTGTGATTGCTCCTAGGCTTCCAGTAAATTGATGCACTTACATAAATCCAGACAGTATTTCAAAATAATTGCAGCTCCAAACAACAGCTGGAAGAATGACTATACTGAAGCATGCAGGGATCTGTGAATCGAATCCAACCTATCGGACAATGTTATATCATGGCTTACTTTTGATTGGCCAAAACAAGTTGGTTATGCAGTTTAATAAACAGTGCAGAGACAGGCTGTTGGCTCAATTGAAAAGGCAATGTGATTGGATGCTAAAGCCATGCAGTTTGGGATTCCAACCCTTGCCCAGTTTCAGTAAGAACAGCGATGCTAGTTCCGTGGCATGTTAACCTTAAATTATGGCTAGGGCTGTATTTTTTTCACGGTAAAAATTGTTCATTATAGATCATTTCATGTAAAAATAAAAACATATATAAATGTCAAAAATAACAACCGACATGCGAAATGTTTTATTCAGGGGGGACATAGACTGACTCTGAGAAAAAATGTTGGAGTGACTGGGGCAGAGTACTTGAGGTTCATTGCAGATAATAAATAAAATCCCAATTTTATCCCTGTTCTTAATCCCAAACTGACTGGACCATATTTCTACCTGAGATTATATATACAGTGAAATAGGGTGGGGGCAGATTGGTTTCGCTCCATGGAGGCCCATTGAAAGAACTGGACTGTTGACCACACCTAGAAAGGCCCTTTGCTCAGAAGAATCCTTCATCAAATGAATTCTTCCCAGCTTTCTGTGGGAGATTCAAATGAGCATGTTTATTCAGTTTCAAAGTGATTTCTTTCTAGATGTATTTTCAGTGGGAGTTCACAGTTAACGGCTCCACAGCCCTGCAGTATCAACATGCAGTGTAGTGATGATGACCAAAATAATACCCAGATAAAGTCTCAGCAGCCCACATGGGGCCAAGTATATAAAGACATGAGTTATCTCTAAAAGTGCACTGACCAGCAAATACATCAATTACAAATGACAGCATTGGAAATGGTTGATTATATCCAGCATGGGAAATGTTTCTTCGAAGTAGGAGGCTGACATTAGGGGCTTGGTTCTTGAGATAAAAACATTTACTAACGAGAGGAGGCCCATCAATGCTCCTTCGGTTCCTAGTAACTGATCTCAAAACTCAAGTTGGATCTTAAAGACCCCAAAGATTCAGCATTAACAACATTGCTAAGTAACCTGTTCCAAAAAAAAAAACGTCAATCTATTGCTGTACCAGTACAGGGTGTATCGTAATCAGGACCACTGTTTGTGCAAGATTTCTATCATATCCATTGTGTTTGCTTGGTTTCCTCAGGGTTATGCAGTGATATAACAAAAAAAAGGATCCCAAAGAGATTTTTAAAACTATTTATTATAATGCGACTGTAAGAGCTGGAATGCTATTTAAAACATCATTGTGTTACAGCTAGAGGTTATATTTAAATGATTAAGCAAGGGGCAGATGTTATAATAATTAGAAATGACATTTGTTGTTAGAAACTTAAAGGGAAACTAAATACAATATTTGAAAGTAAACCAATCAAAGTTTGTGAGATAGTGTTTCCTGGAGGGAATGTTTTGGAAGCAGAGCAGTCCCTTCCTCGGTAGGACAGTGAGTGTCTTGTTGTGGTGTGTGCTGACGTTATGCTGCAAGAGAATAGTCCGTGAGTTCAGCGGTGTAAATTTGGTTAGAAAAGTGGTGGTGGTGGTGGTGGGGAGGGGAGATAGTTTCTGTAGCTGATGCATGCATAAAAATGATTCTATCTGAAATCATGAGTGAGGGGGACATGTCCCTCGTGTCCCCCTGTGTAAATTACGCCTACGAGTGAGTTCATGTTGAATGCTTGAAGATAATATCTGGAACAGTCTTTATTTTATAAACCCACATGAAGACACATAAAACAAAGAATAATGCTATCTTATATAAGACACTTGTTCTGTTTTGCACAGTTGAATGTCTGTTTTTACATTTAAATCTCATTATAAAAAATGAGAACATTGATTTTTAACTTTGGCACTGAAGATAAACTTAATTCATTTTCATGACTGTTCCATAATTTTTTTTTTTTTAAAAGGACTCTTTATGAAGCATTGGTTTGGCTCTTAGATCAAATAAGGGTTAATTGGTTCCTGTAAATTTGAAAGAATCTCTGGATAAAGTTCTCTCCCAAGAGGCCTTTGGAATAAAATTGGATATGGACAGCGAGCCACTACAACTCACAAGCAATTTCTTCCAGAAAACTTTGCTGCAGAAAATGAGCATCTGTTTAAAGTTACAGCACCAGTTTTTAATTTTGTTTTTTATCAACTGGAAAACATATTAGAATAATACCCTGCGGTATTGCTGATAGAAAAAAACAAGAACGGGTGTAACAATTCTGCAGCTTGATTTGGAAACTGTCCAGCAAGGGAGAAGAAAAGCACAGGCCTGCACAGTAATCAGGGCTGCTGTGAGGACCCAAAGTCTTCAGCCCATAAAGGTATAAGGGTCTATTCTATTGATCTAAACAGTGGCATATCTAAATACCTCCACCGTTTACACTCAAATCAGACTAAACTTGCAAACTTTTTAAAGACGAGAATACACTTAAGACGCTCACATGCACAGACTGTTTGAGAGTTTTATATAATTTCAACGGTGCAATTTAGACCTGCTTCCAGGTTTTGCAGGAATTGTGCAGCCTGTTATTTACTCTATCTTGTGCAATACTGTATTATTATGTAAAAAAAAAAAAAAAACGTGCAAGAAAAATCTTGACAAAACTTGAATGACTATTTTTACAGTATTGAGCAGCATATGATAAGTTGATCATTTTCTTATGAATTTAGTATGTCATTCGAACACGCTTGCAGACATATAAAGGGCGCCAGGTATATGAGAGAGGTTTCATTTATTACCCTTAACCATTAGGAACATAAGAACATGAGAAAATCTACAAACAAGTGGAGGTCATTCCAGCAATCAATACTTGTCCAGTTCCAAGTAGCTGATTGATCTCAAAACTTTGTCAAGTTGTGTCTTGAAGGATCCCAGTGATTCTGCATCAACAACATGACTAGGTAGCCCATTCCACCCCCTCAGCACTCTCTGTGTGCAGAACAGATTCTGTACCGCAGTCAAGCTGGAACTCGCATAATAGGCAAGCTAAGTCACATGATTCATATCTCATGCAGAACTGCAGTTGTCTTGCAGTGAAAAGGGCATCAGGAGCTTCTATTACAAACTATTTCTTAAGAAGGCTAAAAATGCTGACGAAGACGCCCATGGACACAAACGAAGCCACTGACACACACGCATACACACACACAGACACGTAAATTAAAGCATTGTGACAAGATGGCTACTAAAAGTTCAATGTACAAATAAAATGTGAATTCGTATAATAATTCCTGTTTAAGAAAATGTATATTGTGGTGGTGTGCCGGTCTCTTCAGATTTGCCTAGCCTCTGTCCTTAGACTATCGTCTATCTTCCTGGTTTCTTGACGTATTGGTTAGGGTTGACTTTGTTAACACTGCGTTACCAATGACCTCAAACATTCTACTTCACTTTAAACAATTAGTGCTACGGTAGTTAGTTAATGATTGTTTGTTTAATTTTAAAATACCTGCCTTGTCTCTGTTTTGTTTAGCTTTTCAAGACTTCTGTTTATACAGCATTGGAAATACTTTTGGAAACACCCAAACAAACAGCATTCCAGCTTCTGCCATCCTACTGAAGTCGTCTGTTACCATATACAGTAAGTGCTTTTAGGGTCATTGCCATGTGCTGAGTGAAGTACAGCATTCACAAGAAAGAGAGAAAGAGAGAGGGTACATTGCTTATGTACAACTATTGATGAGACACCACTCTTCTGAAAATATATTTCTGAAAGTCTCATATAAAAATTAAAATAAAACATGTATATATATATATATATATATATATATATATATATATATATATATATATATATATATATATATATATATATATATTGGGGTATTTACAGTATGGCATAGATATGTGTTCAAAAAATGTTTGATGAATATATCGTAGAAGTATCATTTTGTTTTTTTACCATTCAACTCAAGAGAAATCTCAATGGTACTGAAATGGTTGTGCGGCAGTCAGAGGTTGTGAGCTTTGGGAACCAGGTCCCTCTTCGTTAAGACATTTTGATAAAGTGTCATGACAGATTTTCATTGTTATTTCCAGTTCTGTACTGCATGTAGCTCCTCTTAAATTCTTTGCGCCACAGGCCTGTTTGTGACATTCCCAAAGCACATTGTATAGGTGTATAGGTAGATTTATCCTGACCTAAATTAATTATCCATGTTACTGATGTTGGTGGAGATGGTTATTGTAATCTGACCTCATTATTTCTAGCTACAGCTGTGCTCTCTATTTCATAAGACAGGGTAGGTCAAAAATTGGTGTCTGCTTTGTGGATAAACATAGCTCTCTGCTTTCCAATGCTGTCAATACAGGACCATTTCCAGAGATAAAGAGATAAAGATTTCCTTGGAAGGAAGGGGAGTATTTAAAAATAACTTTATTCTTATGAACATAAACATTTATATCCCAGAGTAAGATAGTTCAGAACAGATCAATGAGTTCTTTCGTCTCTCCTCTACAGGAAAGACAAGCAATAGGATTAGTACATCCTTCTCAAAGCTCTTCATTTCGAGTTGTGCAAAGGAAACCCTAATAAAGTTCAAGAAATACAAAGCAAAACTTTTCTTTTTCATGAAACTACGATAGCAATACCAAATGTACAGAAAACCTAGAACATATGACACCAATTCATTGCATTGTCAACACCACAGCATTAAGTACATTATTATCCATCATTACTACCCAGCCTCTCTTATAACTTAATATTTCCTCTGCGCCACAATTCAGACAAGGCACTGTTTATTTTCCCTTATAAAAGTTTACCATGGTCAAGGTAGTAAAGTATAGTGATTGCATGGTGAAAAGAAAGGTATGGTAAAGCATATTAGAAAACACATCAAATAATTGTAAACTATAGTAAATGCACAGTATAACCTTGCAGATTTACCCCGGTAAACTTGTATAAGGGTCATCAGAGGTGACTCTATTTAAAAGAAGACCACAAATTCATTCTGGAAAAGAAGTGTCTTACACCTTACAAGTCTTACTGGTGTTTCTGCTAAATGAACTGCTATGGCAATGAACCTTTTAAATCTCTGTCTCATGTACTCATTAGAGTCATTTTCCATCAACACCTGCTCCTTCCTGTCTCTTGGGATTAACCCACATTATTATTATTATTATTATTATTTATTTCTTAGCAGACGCCCTTATCCAGGACGACTTACAATTGTTACAAGATATCACATTATACATTATTTCACATTATACAGATATCACATTATTTTACATACAATTACCCATTTATACAGTTGGGTTTTTACTGGAGCAATCTAGGTAAAGTACCTTGCTCAAGGGTACAACAGCAGTGTCCCCCACTGGGGATTGAACCCACAACCCTCCGGTCAAGAGTCCAGAGCCCTAACCACTACTCCACACTGCTGCGTTAATGTTGAAATTTCATCATCATGCTGCCTATACCTGGCATCTGGAGTGTTCACATTTCTTATTTTGATTTATGAGAATAAAAATTATATCCTAATTCAAGAAAAAGCTCCGGCAATGAAAGCACTTTGAAAACCCTAGACAGAATTACAGCGTTACTATGCACAGCTGGGTGTACATTATTATTATTATTATTATTAGTAGTAGTAGTAGTAGTAGTAGTAGTAGTAGTATTAATTCATAATAATAATAATAATAATAATAATAATAATAATAATAATAATAATAATAAAAAGCCGATTTTGGCCACAAATGAGTGTTTTGCACGTATCCTTGCATCAGCCCCTCTGTGTGAAGAAGTGTCTCCTTCCCACTGTTCTAAGTCTATCTCCACTTCATTTCCAACTGTGTCCAGAGGTCCTGATTTCTAGTGCTGGTTTTGGTACCTAAACAAATACATATTTTTTAAAAGTCTAATCCACATAAAAGGGTATTTTAGAATCAGTAAATGCATGTCTCTGAGTTTGTACTCTGTACTACATTAAAGCACAGACTATGAATTGAATTGTAAACAAATACAGTAACTGTGTTCAATGCAGGTACAATATTTTGCAGGACTAATTATGCATTTTGTAAATTGCATTAGTAAAAACACTGTTTCCTCAGAAGAAAACGACCATTCAGAGGCAATGCTGTTTTGCATGTACTAAATAACTCATACGTAGGTATTTGAGTTGCATTGACAGCTGGGTGCCTAAGGACCAGCAATGTCATTTGTCTTTGCACGGACACCACTCTAGGAATTTGCTGCGCTGCTCCGCCTGTGCAATTACAGAAAAGCTGTCTCATATGCAGAGAGCACAATGTTGTTTAATGCTGTAACTCTGACAGTCTAATGGGAAGAGTGTGGTGTGATATTGCACAATAATTGGCACATTCTTGACCTTGTGGAGCTGGAATACATTAGGAGGAGTGCTTTCCTTAACCTGGGACGTAAAAGGAGACGTTGTTTAGTTTTTCAAATTACAGGCTGCAATAAACCAGTGGCACCATGAGTCTTCCTTCTTAACTATTAGGCCTTTTCTTTCGTTAGAACATCCAATTACATTTCCTCAAGCTAGCCATTCCCTGCAACAGCTCAGGAGAACTGAAGGCCAGTGGGTGTCCTCTGATCACACGACAAACCTGCTCTTTACACCCAGAAACTCTGTGGTGGATCAGTGTTGTTTCGACGTGGATGTCCGCTGGGAGCTAACTTGAGTCTACCATACTCGTTTCACAAGTGGCCTGAGCTTCATTGTTGATATGTATAAGAGGTTATTGAATAAGCTCATTGACCGCTAAGCCTCTTTCAAACAGACAATAATTGAAAGTGGCAAAATTCCAAGATCTAGGCAACTCAAGCGACTAACTAACATACAGGGATTGTGTGATTGAACTCATAAAATACTGCCATTCAAGTCAACCCTCTATGTTTCCATTGTATTGCCCTTAGGAAAGGGCAGGGTAGTTATACTAACAATTAGTAGCATTAGGAGATATTTCAAAGAAAGATATTCCATTCCAGTGCATTAGTTACCATAGTGCTTTAGCGGAAGACAGCCGCACACCCTGAGGAAGCAGGGGTCAGTTTTTGCACAGAAGTGTTGAAGATGTGTTCGGTTTATCTGCAGATGCTACTGATGCTGTGGATGTCCTTAGTGCCTGTTTCAGTGGACACCTTGGTATCCTGCTTCTAATTTTGTATCCAAGCCCAGCATGCTGTGAAGGAACAAGCTGTACAGCAAGCAGACGGTTTCCTGTGCACCGCTCAAATGTACAGTACTGGTCCTTTGCAATAACAGCCCCTGCTGGGTTGTAGAACTGGGATAACAAGCTCAAAGTGTTTTGAGAACACAGCTGCTGGTAGCTTCATTGTAGCCTAGCTGTCATGACCAAGAAACAAATCCAAATCTATTGGTAGAATGTAACATTTACAAAAGACAATATATGATGTGAACCCCTGTTTCTAGAGGGGATTATAGTTTAGAGGAGTCTGGACATGTTTTAACTAATAAAATGAAGAAAATATTTTTTAAAAGACTACAGTAAATCGTGTCCTGATTTGTGTGACCAATTGGTCCCTGGGACTTCAATCTATAAATCAAGGTTGGTGGATCGATTTGAGAAGTGAACGTAAACCCAAACAGACTTTCTTTTGTTTTAATATACAATTGCCTACATTGTCGCCGTTGTGGTTAAGCATTGCAGTGCACAGATGTTCTTTTTTCTAAATATATATATTTAAGTTTTGTAAAATTAAAAGGTGTTTTACCTGTACAGGTGTTAAATAAAGACTGGAATAAACGCTTTGACAATATGGCCCATAATATCTTAATAAGTGCCACAGGCTTTTCATGTTGTGGGTCTAAGAAGAAGAAGAAGAAGAAGAAGAAGAAGAAGAAGAAGAAGAAGAAGAAGAAGAACCACTCATGATATCATGCAAATGTAATCAAACATTAAAAGAACGTGTCATTTGAATCTTACTAATTAAGCTTTCTGGTAAGATAATTACATTATATATTCATTTTTGTATTATCCGAATTTGTTACATTTGAGACAAATTCAATGTCAGTGCATAAGACTTCTTTCTTTTAGCTCTGAGGTTAAATAAGGCTAAAGAAACAAAAAAAAAAACAAATGAACCAGCAGTGTTTTAAACCTAAGAAGCATTTGTTGACAACTGTTACAGCAGTTGAGTCCCTTAACCAGATGAGAAAATAGTTTTGACGTTTTCTTTTAATTTTGAGTGCTTAGCCTTTGAAGAACAGTGGAACAGTTGCGCAGGGTTCTAAAAAACTTTTCCAGGAAGATGTCATGTGATCTCATTATAATTAAAACATGTCCAAGAACAATATGCTATACAATCACCCACACACACAATATTATTTGCAGTCTTGCTCTCTGTAAACCAGGGAGGCTAGAACAGGCAGCTTTCCAACCCCCCTCTGGTTTGAAAGATTGTAAAGACCCCAGGCGCGTCATAAAAGCAATGGCATCAGGACTATTGATTTTAAAGCAGATCTCTGTCTCGGGGCAGGGTGATTAATGGATTATTGGTTGACTGGAGTAAACAATTAGCTTGTTGAAATGCAGAGCTTAGCAGAAGTGAAGGAAATAAAAATCGGAACTAGGTTTTACCAGGGAGAGTGTATGTTGAGCCACACAAGCGATGAAGAGAAAGGGCTGTGCTAGTTCAGGTGCCAGGTAGGCATGTTAAAGCCTACCAATTTATTAATTGTGTGACTGTGTGACGGTTTCGTGATGTGGATTCATGTCAAATTGAGACGCACAGTAATTTAACATCGTGTTTATAATATGCATTTGCTGTGCTTTAGCAGGGTTAACAGTTAAGGGTTAATCAACCAATATTATGATAAGGGGTTACAGGAAAGAGCATACACTCAGATAAGTGATGCACACGTTTAAACAAGTAGCCAGCAAATGTCTTACAATAATAAAACCAAAACAACAAATCACCATGCTTCCATAGTTTGAAATGCTCTCTGTTTGTTTTGATTACACCGTGTAACAATTATTATTTTTTTTTTTGGTTCCTGGGTAGTAAATGTTATTTCCTAATTGCTTATGGCTCAAAAGTATAGAAAATGGCTATTATTCCCCACAAACTTTGCTTTTATGACCAGGACAGTGATATTTTGAAATTTACCTATTTTCCAGAACATTCCAGATAGATTCAGTGCTGAATAAACTTCGGAGTAACTTCTAGAACTTTCTAGAACTTTCCAGTAATATAAATAGTAGTATAAATACAGGGGCCTTAAGCCCAACAGTTCAGTTTAGTTCCAGCTGCCTAAGTGGATACATATCTGCATTTTTCTGAGATGTCATCAAGAGGCTGCAAGCATCCGGCTGACGCATTTTGCTATGTCTGCGGCCAATTTATCAAGACAAGAGCGAAAAAGTACTCCGTGGAAGCATCTGCTAAGATGTGTGAGGCCTACAAGGCATATTTCGGCATGCCTGTCGGGGATCAAGACAAACCTTGGGCACCTCATTTCACCTGCGAGCACTGCAAAAAAACTCTGGAAGGTAAGATGGACAGTTGCTCGGAATTTTATGTTATAAAATTTGTTAATTTTTAAAATTGTAAAAGTTTTTAATTTTAAAATGTTTTACAATTTTCAATGTTACTGAAAATATATATCATATATGAAAAATGTTGCAAGAATCTCTTACACATTAGTCATGGGTGAAATAAATGTATTTTTGTAGGATGGTACAGAGGGGAAAAGAGAGCCATGAAGTTCGCTATCCCAAGAATTTGGCGGGAACCCACTGACCACTCAAGCAACTGCTACTTCTGCATGGTGGACCCTTCCAAGCGGACCGAGTTCTCTGTGGGGAGGAACAACGTCAAGTGGGAGCCACTGGTGGACCCCCGGAAGGTGCTGATGCCACCACTGCACATCAAATTGGGCCTTATGAAACAATTTGTTAGAGCTCTAGATAAGGAGTCGGCAGCCTTCAAGTACCTTCAAGACTTCTTCCCTAAGCTGTCTGATGCAAAGGTCAAAGCCGGTGTCTTCGTCGGACCACAGATAAAGAAGATCCTGGAGTGCAATGAATTCCCCAAGAAGCTCACTAGTAAGGAGAAAGTGGCTTGGAACAGCTTTGTCGCAGTTGTTCGGGGCTTCCTGGGCAATCACAAGGCCGAAAACTATGTGGAGCTGGTTGAGACTCTGGTGAAGAACTACGGCACAATGGGCTGTAGGATGTCCCTCAAAGTCCATATCCTTGATGCTCATCTTGATAAATTCAAGGAGAACATGGGAGCGTACTCGGAGGAGCAAGGCGAGTGCTTCCACCAGGATATACTGGACTTTGAACGCCGCTACCAAGGACAGTATAACGAGAACATGATGGGAGACTACATTTGGGGGCTGATTCGTGAAAGTGATTTACAGTATAATCGTAAATCTCGAAAAACTACTCACTTCTAAATCTTTTGTAGTCATTTTTGTATTACTTTAGTATAAATACATGTTAATTTGGATTCATATGTTGTTTTTTTCTGACTTTATGTGAACAAAAAGACACATTCGCCCGTTTTCTCATTGGAAATAGGTACATTTCAAAATATCACTGTCCTGGTCACAAAAGCAAAGTTTGTGGGGAATAATAGCCATTTTCTATACTTTTGAGGCATAAGCAATTAGGAAATAACACTTACTACCCAGGAACAAAAATTGTGTTACATAGTGTTATATAATAACAGCTTCAGAACACACAGCTAAAACATACAGTTATTCTGCGGAGAAAGAAATTTAACAGCCAAAATGTGAAATAAATACAGCCCTTCTAATAATTTATAGTGTTGTTTTAATGTGGTACACATCCGTATTAAATTTCATTTTTCATTGTTATATATCATTGTTTTTTCTTGAATTTCAACATTTGTTTCTTCCTCCTCATAAATCAAAATAATTTCTGGACATCATTTACCAGTTGGTTTGTATAGCTGTGCTGTGACAACATTTATGGCACATTATTATCTTACAGGGGTCGCCAACAACTCTAAATAATAAGGATGAAGGTTCTACAGATGTAATTGTTTACTATTAATTATAAAAAGAATAATGTGATGCCTAAGAATTTCCGCAGTCTTTAGGAGATCTAAGTTGTTTTGATTGGGTAGGAAGATGGGTGTATCTACAAACAGCTTGTTCACATGTTGAAAATGAAGTGGTGACAGAAATGGGAGAGTAGGCGATGCATTTTTAAAGGGGAGAGGGTATGGAATGGGCAACCGATTCAATGATGAATCATTGGGATCCTTTAAGACCCAATGAAGAACCGGCAGAGCAATGGCCTCCTCTTGTTTGTAAATTGTCTTATGTTCATGTCAGAGAGTTGGGGGATGGCGCCGAAAAGGAGCATGTCTGTCTGCACTACACTTTTCTAGAGTCATTTCTCAGCTTTACACTGCTGACGATACCCAGAACAACTGCAAATATGTTGACCTTTCACGCTTCGCCTCTTAATCCAGGGAACAATGACATTTGAAAATGACAGCGTCTTCCCTCTGCCATCTCTGATTCATTACTTGAACACTGACACACTAAATGTATATTTAACATAATGTGAAGGGCCTAACCAAATGGTAAAGCTCTCTTATGAGGGTTCTATTGCTATTAGAAAACGACATTTAAGTGTATCTGTATTTTTTGTTTTGTTTTGTTTTTTTCATGATTTTATGCAGCACTAGCTTTTGTTGCTAATGAATACATTAATATCCTCAATATTCCAACAGTAATGCGGTTTGCTCAGAATTGCATCTGTGGTCATGTCATGGGCCTATGATAATAGCTAAATACTTAAAAATACTTACATGGAGCTGTTCTTAAGAAATAAACTGAAAAAGACTTTTTTTTTTTTAGTGTTCCTAAATACAAAACTAACTCGCAAAACTTCACCCTTTCTAAAGATTCAAGTACATACAGACATCTAATATTCAGCACAGAAGGCACTGCTAAACTTGCATAAGCGCACACACACACACACACACACACACACACACACAGCAGTGTAGCTAGTAGTTGGTAAAATATAAACTGTACCACAGAACTGAGAAACAGTAGTTCACCGGGTTTAAGCTAACGAGATACTGTTGACGCTGTCAGACCTCGCTACACAGCATGTGATCCATCTTTATAAAGATTCCTCAATCAGGCTGGCAAGACGCATTAAAACGTCAAGTAGTGGATTCAGGCACAAGGCAGCCAGTCTTGGAGTGCAGTCTCTACTGCACTTTGGAAATGTAATGAATGTGCCAGTCTGACAGAGACCAGAAGCAAAATAGTTTTTTTATTTCCTAACCCCCTGTCGATCCCTTTCAGAACGTGATGAATTACAGATCCCTGGCGTCACTGAAACATGACGTGCAGTCGAAGGGAGAACATGAATCATTTAAAAATTGATTACGTTTAAAAAAAATAAAACTTTCTTTGAGTGAAATATTAAAATACCTGGAATACTATTTCTTTCAATGTTTTTTTTTTTTTTTTTAATGAATGTGTTTTATAGTTGTCGCTTCTAATAATAACCTAACTCTGTCCTTATAAGGAACTGGAATCTAGTAACACAGCCCTGCAGCGTGCCAGCTACTGCTCCACACGAAAACATGCTTGTCTGTAATCTTTCTGGGGAAATTACAGTACATGAAGAGGGTGATTATGAAAAGTAAGTAGGCCACCTTGCAATGTTTTTTTTAAGCGCAACCTGTCACATGACTGACACCAGGAACTGAAGGCTAGCTTGGGAACTCACGTAAAAGTAGCTGACAAAATAAGATGATGTTACACTGAAGTCTAATATTTAAAAACACAAAATTCTGCCTCCCCGTCACCCTTAAGCTTTATTACGTCGATATAAGCAATAAAATAAAGACATTTTAAACCAGAAACTAGCAATAAGACCCGCCCACCAGCTTTAGTTGTTTGCTTCCAGTTTGGTAAA
>NW_026707838.1:0-19687 GCF_902713425.1 Acipenser ruthenus
CAAATCTAAAACAACACAATGATAATACCAGTATTTGATGTTTAATCAGTTCAAATACCTAACACAAAGGATGCAAAAAATGCACACCATTTCATCAAAAAACAAGTTCTGTTATATTATACAGCAGAGAAAATGCCTTGAAAAGGGCTCATCTCAGCCAGTTAAAGTATGTTCTGGGTTTCACAGTTTAACCTTGTGAGGAGAGTGACACTGGTAATATATAAGTGCTTGTGCCGTAATACTTTCCTAAAATAATAATTCACTTTGAGAGACTTTGACTATAGTTCAGATTGCCATCACATTATAAAACAGCAGTACAAAAATGAACGCCTAAATATTAGATATGTTCTCGTTAATTCTCCCTATTGTGCAATGATACGTACATAAAAAAATCCAATAAAATATCATAAGATACAAATATGTTCTAAATGTTTTACATGTATGTGTTTAGTCTTTGACCAGGTAATCAACCTGGCAACACGTGAGAAAATAAAGGCAGCTTGTATTGGTTGCCAACAGGCCCTTATACATTGATTCGAGTGCAAAAGACAACCCATTCTTCCATTATTCTTATTTTTTATTATAGCTTTTCTCTTCACATTTTTTAGTAAACAAAAAAAGCACAAACAAAATCTCAACGTGTCCTTGGTCCTTGTCTTTGCGCTCCACTTGTTCTTTCACAAATTCCTTCTGTATCCTCTCCAGCTCCAGCAGCTCGGCTGTCAGGCTCTACATGTGAAACTCTCGTCTGTTCTTCAGCAGCTTCATAGGGAAGGGATTCATATCATTAAATGCTTCTGTTTCCTAAAGACAGAAGATACAGAGAAAACAAAATACCACTGATGAAACAACTGCAAAGTTAAAGGACCTGGGAACTCTGCATTTTTCCCCCTTTCAAAAAATACACAAATAAATAAATAAATAATAAAGTATGGGCCTGCCAAAATTAAATTCATAAAAAGACACAAAAAGACAAACATACACACTTGAGAAACAATGCAGTTTTTTTTTTTTTTTTTAATTTAGTCGTTGCCAAATATTTTTTATTATTTTCTCCCCAATTTGGAATGGCCGACGAGTGTGCCGTCAGCCGACCCCTTTTTTTCACACTGCGGACTCGCCATGCAACCACCCAAGAGCTACAGTGTCGGAGGACAACACAGCTCTCGGGCAGCTTACAGGCAAGCCTCCAGGCGCCCGGCCAGACTACAGGGGTCGCTGGTGCGCGGTGAGCCGATGACGCCCCTGGCCGACCTAACCCTCCCTCCCCCCGGGCGGCGCTCGGGCCCAATTGAGCGCCGCCCCCTGGAAGCTCCTGTCCTCGGTCGGCAAAGGAATAGCCTGGACTCGAACTCGCGATGTCCAGCCTATAGGGCACATCCTGCACTCCACGTGGAGCGCCTTTACTGGATGCGCCACTCGGGAGCCCCACACAGTTCTAACAGGAACAAAAAATTTAAGTCTGACATACAAAGTTGTCATACAAATTTTATAACATAATTGTTTAGATATTGAACCCATTAACTTCTACAGTGTATCAGTATTCAGGTGGTCCAAATCAGTCAATGGCCCCCTGTCTCTGCACAGCCAGCACTACCTGGATTCTTGTCTAATACTGAAGCATGAATGGCTGCATCTAAATTAATGTGTTTGTATTTCAGGTTTAGTGGCTGGATAGAGGAGAAACATGGTGATTGGATCAATAATTCCAATGAAAAGGCTTTGAGAACTAAATGGAAACATATTTCTGCTGCTTTACAGTCATTGTGAGAAAGCTCTGCCAAATTATTATCATATAATCCCAGTTATTTCACTGAAAATGAAGAGAAAGCAGACTGATTGATCCAGTTCCGTGCTACAGTATAACAGAAAGGAAATGTTTTCAGTAAATAAAAGGCAACAGAGCCTTGGAATTATTCATCCTTAGGATAACTTATTTTTACTACTAAGACCTAATGGCAAGAAAATTCTGTTTTTAATAGGATCTTAAATGGCTGGTTTCACAAACTACAATTAACAAGACACAAAAACTAATGATAAAATAAGTCAAAATGCACATGCACAATAAATTCTGTGCACAAATAAAGAGTGTGTCTGTTGGTCTAATTTTAGATCAAATATACAGTTAGCTACAAACTCTTGCATGTTGCAGATCAGGTGCATTTGAGCACCGCCTTAAAAGTCGTATGGGTTACTAACAGGAAACAAGAAGGTGTCGATGCAAGATTAAAGTTTATGTTTGGGAAGCAATAAAATATGCTTATTGAAGCTCATAAAAATGTAAAAGGAAGTTTTGTGACCATACAGGCAAAAATGTAAGCTGTCTTTTTATCATCATAAGATACAGAGGAGTCATGAGCGAAAACACAGAATTGCATTCAGGAGCTCTATTGTGACTGTTTAGATCTAGCCCTGCAGAAACAGTCCCTGCACAGGGCACAAAATTACCCTTGACTTCCTGACTCACCCTGCACACCATGCACTCATGCCTTTACCAGCTGAGCCCCTCGGGGGCCCCAGAGATTTTGTATTTTAATACACTTGTACTGTATGTGTTGATGACAAAATAATAATAAAAAAAATTCTACATTGTAACCTTTATGGATTCATAGGAACAGTAGTACAGCACAAGAGTTTCAGTTACAGACAATGAAGCAACAACAGACTCTCTTCACTGTTTCAGAAGTGCCCTTCAACCATATTTTACATACACAGCTACTATAGAACATCATACCACCATGTTTATACCAATTTGGATTATCAGCAATACAGTTATCACACTTTTAAAAAGCTCTCTACTGTTAGGTAATGCATGAGTTATTCTGCTAAATGTGTTTGCCTTCACACCCAGTGACACCTTAGCCAAAGAGGAAAGAAAATGCACAGTAAAGCAACCAATTTGTGGTCAGCATGCAGGTTTCTGACTTGCATAGAAAAAGAGTTAAGACATCACACAGTCAATACAGTAGATCAGTACTTTAATCAGTTTAAGCAAAATTGTTGCTGGTCTTGGATTTGAGTTTGTATTACTTTGTGTAACTGCTTGACTAAATCCACTGTTTCTGTCTTATGTTCGTTCATATCATGCTTATTATAGATACAACATCATATTTAAATACTATCATACAACTTTATAAAGGTTTACCACTGTGTTTTTGCACAGTATTTTTTACAGTTTTCCCATGCTTTCCCCGTGATTAGACTGTTATGTTCCCACAGTGTACCCTGGCTTTCCATGTTTATTAATATGCTTTACCATACCTAGCTGGTCTTTACAATGCTGACCTATGCTGTACCACTATGCTTTATGATTTTACTATGGGAAACATTTATAAGGTTCAATCATTCATTGTACAAGTGCCTCACAAGACATATTCTTTAATAACTCAGTTATCAGTTGTTATGTGCTTAAATATACTTCAGTCACCCAAACCAAACATATACCTTTTGTGACTTGAGCTCCTCAGTGAGCGTGGGGGGGGAACACCTCGTGCTGGAGTCTGGATAGTTTGTCCACGGGGCTCCCCTCCTTTCCTGACACCACCTCCCCAGAAGGCTGAAGAGAACTGGTCATTTTCTTCTCCCTCTTGTTCATGCTGCTTGATGGAGAACTCTTTCCTCCAGTCTTTGCTTCCTGCGCAGACTCGTTTGTAACTGAAGAAACTGAAGGAGCTGAAAGGACTGTAGGTGCTGGGGGTGTCAGAGGTACAGGCGGTGCTGGAGGTGCTAGGAAAGAGAGCAAGCAAAGAAAGCATTTGAAATGCATGAATATTTATTTTATATATATATATATATATATATATATATATATATATATATGTTCTTAAACTTGCTGGTTCTTTATTTTATTCTGGAGCCACCTACCTGACAATATACCCTCCATAATCATTAAACAAAAAAAAGAAAATAATGATCATTTCTGGAATTCAAATTTGTTATACACACAAAAATCATCATAGAACCCATAGTACCGATGTTAATTCTAGGGTGCCTAGCCAAAACTACAATTTGCTGCAAAAGAAAATAGTTGTTAAAAAGAGCTGTTGTTTTCAATGAAAGATGAAATTGTGAGCTATCAAGTGAGTTTTCTAGAAATTTCTTAAAAAAAGGCTTTATTGACACTCATTCTTTACCTTATTAACAAGCTTTACTCCTGCATGGTTCACCTTTTAGGAACAGGAAACCTCTGCACATTTATAACAGCAGAAAGAGTTCTTACCCTGCATGAGAAGAATGTAATAGTTTCAGAGCCACTGTGGTGGTCCCCGCATTGAACTGATCCAGACATGAACTAAGCAGAGACACAGACTTTGCAGGGCAGTTTCCTGTCAACTGAAGGACGCACCTGTTGTTTCCCCCAGTATCTGTGTCACAGGATCCTCACAGGGACAGTCTTGCGACTGCTGAATCTTGTCAAAGTTGAACACACCACTCCGCCTCAGCTCCTGAGCTGGCTTGTTTCCACAGATATTGAGGACTGTGTTCCTGTAAGGGCAAGGCAGGGGAAACACAAACTGACTTCTGAAGGCAAAGTACAGAGAAAACAAAACTAAATGCATAGAAACAAACACACACACACAAACTAAAGTAGTACACAACAAATAACAAAATCCAAAGCTCAACTGGTTGCTTCTCTTGCTTACAGGCAGCTGCCTGGATAGGGCTGACTAGTTTACATAACAGGTTTGAATAACTTCTGTAAATTTTCAAATACAAAATGACCTTAGGATAAAATTGCTTCCCACTAGTGAAAACTTTGCTGTTATTAAATAGAAGACAAGGAATATATTTTGGTTACAAAATATTTGGTGCTAGCAAATCATGAGCAACTGACATTGCCCCAGCCATTGCCGTGATTTTGGTACTTACACTGTACGTAAGAGAGCCATTTAATTCAGTGTGCTTTCCCATTAAGAGGCACATAAAAACAAGGTATGCAGGTAGTGTCTTACTGTATCTCTGTGATGGGGTGCTTGAGGGAGAGCTTTTGCAGTGCATTTTGTTGCCAGGGGTCTGGCAGACAGGCTGAGGCTTCTCCAACTAGGCCCTTGGGGGTCTTTACTGCTGGGAGGAAGTCCTCTGTCCTTCCTGAAAAAGAGCACAAGCATCTCAACTGCCCATCCCTTCAAACAAAGTACACATTTCATACATATTCATTTATCATGTGGAAATGCCATTCTAATGTACTGTAATACATTTGTACTTACTTGCTGGACTTCATGGAGTAAATATAATTAAATGATTAGATATACAAATGTATTATTTGGTTCCATTCTCCGTATTTCCAAAAGCTGTAGATATATGTATGTTTTAGTGAAATGAAAATTTCCTTCCCTGCACCTTTTGCTTGGGAAAGTTTCTGGCAACATTAGAGAGTCTCACTCACAACAGCTGTCAGAAACGGTGTTTGCGGGCTGTGTTGTTTAAGCTGCTGTCTTAAGAAAGTACAGGTTAAAAGTATACGCCATTCTTATACCAGAAGACACGAGTCAGCTGTAAATACTGGGTCTATTTTATTATACATACGGAGGTGCATATACATCTTGCCAGCTTTAAACCTGTATACAGTACCTAGTCTAAAACAGCACCAGATCTAAAATACTGTAAGTCTACTGGGTGTTGTTAATAAAGAGTTCAGTGGTATTTAAATCTGGTGTTGTTAAGACATTTTTACAGCTTGTCTTGTGAGTAGTTTGGACAGGCAAAAGGACTGTAAAATATAAAAATTGACAATTTTATTATCACGGCAGTAAATTGAGAAAAAATAAATAAAACAGCATTTTTTTAATAAAACAGAACCAAGTATTTCATTAACATACATTCCCCACCATGACTGTAAATTCATGACCATGACATAAGCATTATGAAATGGCAATGCAGTTTCCTGAAAAGTCCCAAGACATGAATGGACGCACAATAAATATTGCCACAGAATGTGTACACCTAGTTTAACCAAAATTAGACAGGTGTGACATACAGATGGACAGATGAACAGCCAGAGTCACCTCCACACAACGCTGTTGTTATAAAAATGGAAACAAGGCAGAAGATAACATCACAAAGTGAATCCCTGTCTAGTTACCATGTTTGTGTTCTCAGCAACTAAGCCTGCTTCAAGGCTTCAAGCACAACAGAGCCGGTGAGTCATCGGCAGAAATGAGACTGTCTCACTGTGAACACTCTCAGCATGGGTATGGGGCAGAATTGAAATCACCCTTTTGTCATTTTGAGTTCTTTCCACCACACAGCACCAACATTCTCCTGTATGATCATCATTTTTGATTGTTTGAATTCATTAAGATATCTGACACCAGACACAATAAACAAAGTCCTGGTACTTTTGTTACCTCACCTAATTAAAGCATTGCATTTCTTGCTTCACATTACACCTCATGAAAATATCTTAGATATAATTACAATAAAGGGCAAAAAATGAAAAAAATACGTGGTGGTTACAAGAGTATAGCAACACTTTGTAAGCGTTTAGAATAAATAATTTAAATTGGGTTATTCCGGTTCAGCTCTTTTGTTTTGCATGCACACAACACCTACCCTGGAACCCTTTTCTCCATCAGATCACAAATTGAAGAACCCCACCCCACACACAATTTGGTTGACTTGAATTAAAACTGGGCTGTCAGTGAGCTTACCTTCCCAAGGTGCAGAAGGCAGCTAGCAGAGCTGTGTGGAGGTAGTGGAGGGCTCTGCAGGTATTTTCACCAGGCTGGTATTGTGCTGCCACCGTTTTATTTGCAGCTGCTGCAACCAATACAGCATGGCTTGGCTGTTTAATGCCTGTAAAACAAAAACAAAACAAACTAGATGGTAACTTTACAAGTAAAGTTGTGGGGCTTGCTTTATTGGGAAAGTGGTCAAAGTAGCTGATTTGTGTCAAAAGTCACATTGTTTATTAATTGTCTCATGCTTAGAATGTGCTAGAATTTGAAATTTCTCAAAGTTCTATGACAGTTAATTCAACAGTGGGAAGTAGCCTACTGAAAGAAGTTGATGCGGTTACTAAAACAGCTGTACATCTTGATTGGTAGACGCCATTCCTGTTTTGATTTCATATTTGAATAGCTGAGAAGTAGAGGAAGATTTCATTTGCTCTAAGTAGTTGTCTAACTTGTTGGGAAAGTGGTCAAAATGGCAGTTTATAAAAAGTTAGAGAATATTTTAGTTGGTGCGGTTACTAAAACAGCTGTATCTCTTGATTGGTAAAAGTTATTTCTGTTTTGATTTCAGATTTGAATAGCAGAGAAGTAGAGGAAGATTCCATATGCTCTAACTTTTTGTCTTACTTGTTGGGAAAGTGGTCAAAGTAGCTGATTTGTGTCAAAAGTTACATCATTTACAGTAAATAGAATGTTGGAAGTCTGGGAGTTTTTAAACAATGGGGAGCTTTAGAATGTTGAAAAAAGTCCCATTAAAGTGAAGGAAGATGGACAAAAAAAGGATAAAAAGCTTAATAGTTTAAAAAGTATAAAATATATCAAAAAGTTGTATACAAGCACACTATTCCAGACCGGTCTACACGTTTTAAAGTTTGAACGGCGTTTCTAGCTTAAACGGTGTAAGAGGAGTAGCGTGCCAAAGAATAAGAAGAAGAAGTATGTCGAAGATTTAAAGTGGGGACTCTTGCTTCGCAAGCCCCACTAATAAAAATGGTTGGTAATTGTGACAGAGAGTGAATGAATCCTCGTCAACAATCTCCCTCCCAATCTCTGAGGGCGCTGTATAACCAGAACAGAGTGCCCCAGAATGGATGTTTTTGCAGTTCATTCCAGGGTCAGTCGGAAGCCGGACATTCAGGAAGGGGGTGGGGCCACGATACCTGAAGTCAGCGCCTTAATGCGGTAGGTGATGTGTCAGTCACGGATTGGAGGAGACGTGATTGGCCGCGCCACCGAAAGAGGGCATGACGGAGGGTTTTTAGGGGAAGTGGCTCCAGTGATCTGTTCCTTAGTTTTGATGGTTAAACTATAAGGACCGTATGCACAGGAGAATTAAAAGTACTGTGAGTGTTTTGTGTTTTGTTTGTTTGTCAGCTAACTGTCATTGTTTGTTTGGCTAGACGGCTAACACGAACCTGGAGCTGTCGCTGCACGCCAGAACCAAACCCCGGACTACACTGACCTACTGTTACCTCTGTGTTTGTCTTTCACCATTCACTTGCACTAGAGCACCCACTGTCAGGAGACATGTCTGTGTCTGTGTATTGTGTGTTTAAAAAGTGTTTTATTATTTCGGGACTGTAACCCTCCTTTTGCATGGCGCAATACACATTGATGTGTAGAGCCCATGCTTATTATTTAAAGTGTTGTTGGCACGCAACCCAGCTGAAAATAAAGAGCTGTTAATTGTGAACTGTCTTGTGTGTGTTTGTTCTGGAGCACTGCATCATCACTACACCTGCACACTGCAAACCATTCCTTCACAGTAATCCATTTTTTTTCATTGCCAAAATTTTAGATGTAGGGAAACCTGCTTGGGGGATGCTATTGTGTATTATCAAAGCAGCATCTGAAAAGGATTCCCTTTGTTATACTGACAACCTTTTTACAGCAAACACTTACAGAGCTGCTATTTTATAGCTTCATAAGAAAAAAAAGATTAAAATGATAGCCTTGCTCTGTTCGCTTAACTCAAACTATAAAGGAAGGCTGTGGATTTTAAAGTGGTCACAATGCAGTCAAATACCAAATTCAATATACTTTGAAGTTTAATCTTTTACCTTCAACTTACTAAACCCTCAATACACCATACACTAAGTTTCTGTCTTTTCTTTGGATACATTCCTCCCCCACATTATCATACAACAATCAGAGCCTTTTCTTGCACAACTGGCTGGATGATGCTCATGTAAGATTACAAGTGAAAAGTTAGTAAGAATCCCTTCTTTCATAGCCAATGAACAATTTATAACTTGTTAGCTGGACAGTTTATTCTGAGTTCAGGCCATGGGAAGAATGGTGTGGAGTACTGCAACGTAACTTATAAGTGACTATATACTAAGATATTAGAACGGAACATACATTATATATAAAATTGCTACTGCTTCAAATTAATTCAACAATCTCTTTCATAATTGATCAAGCTTATCCGTAGATCATTATTACGCACAGTGTTAAGCATGTTAGCTGCAAGCTGTTAGATTGTTAATATACATTTTAAAGACTGAGAACAACAAAGCTAGAACAGTAATGTTTATTTTTGTGTTCACAAGCAAGAGCATTTGACAAGAGCATTTGATGAAATGTATGCCAGTAGATACAGGGAATACATTTCTATACCAGTTTAGGATGAATGTATTTATTTTAGGTAAAGCATAACATGAGACCATACAATGGCTAATTTAATGGAATTGAATGCGTGTATAAATTACATTTATATACAGTATATATATAAAACTTTCAGGTTCCCAGTGCTCAAAAGCTAATTTTACACCCTGCACCAAATGAAAGACATTCAAACCCCTATTGTATTGCAGTTCCCTCCATTGCAGGTTTTAAAATTAGCCTGATTAGCCACAGTGTATAAGTAACAAGTTCCGATGTGTCATATTAAACTCAAAGTAAAACCAGGAATGGATCAAACTGCTACCATCCCTGGAACACAGAGGTATGGTAAAGAACATTAATAAACCATGGTAAACTACAGTAAATGCATTGTAGAACCATGGGAAAAATGCTAAATTCCTGCGTTAAATTTACTGTGGTTAAATTTATAAGGGAACCCTTGGTATTGCACAAAGGCACTTTCTTAAAATGATACATCGTTTTTTAAGGTTATTTGAAAAAAAAATGACAGTAAGTGGAAGTCCAAACTGATTAGTGTATCCTCAACCAAAGCGGTTGTATCTAACAAAATAACTTAATTAAGACATCAGTATAGGCACAAACAGTGTTTTTTTTTTTTTTTTTGTTAATGAAAATACATGTTTGCTGTAACTTGTGTTTGTTTCAACTCAGAACTGCACTTGTGTGTTCTACTCAACGAATGGAAGTGCAAGATGTATATGATTAAGTTTTATTGGCTGGCTTGTTACTGCTTCACGTACCTTCACAGATTAGGGGATTTCCTATTGCTTTAATTTTAAAAAGACATACCTTCAGCACAACAACCCGTCCTGGGATTTGAATTTGAAAGATCCCTTCCTGAGCTTGATCCGGGTAGCCAAAGGTAGCGTTAGCCAGGTCAATGCTTCCCAAGGGATTGACATCCTGTGATGTTCTGTAGTAGTACAGCTGGCACTTCTTCTCTTCGAAAACAAACCAGCGGGCTTTCCAGGCCTTCAAAGGCCCCCCAAGTTTGTTCAGGTATCCACACAGTTTTGTGGAGGAGGGTTCCATCTTAGTTTTCATGACTGGCTTCTCTTGGACATTGCTCTGGTCAGTGTGTGTGGAATCACCCTTGTTCTCCTTGGTGCTTCCCACTTCCTCTCTTGCACTGGCAGTGAGGTCATGATGATTGTCTGGGCTTGTCAGATTGGGATCAGCTGGAGGCATGGGTTTTCCGACTTGACAGTCCTGCTCCATCTTTACAGTCCTCACCATGTGTCCTCACCAGATTTCAAAGAAAAGATGTTAACTGGTTTGTCTTTGGCTATTGAAAAGAGGTGTAGTATGGTATAATCAATTTTCATTCTCTTTATTAGCTTTTCCCTGCCCCTTGTCAGTTAGTTACTTTCACAAACACCAGCTTCAGCGAGGGACAAATTTGTAAATAAAATGTTACATCCTTACAGTCCCATGTGAGTAACAATTAGTACAAAAAAAGAAGCTATCAGCTATGAAGGTCTGCAGAAGAGGTACTAGTTTCCCTATGCTCTCTGTGGTGATTGCAGTGTCGCTTATTCAGGATTATGTTCTATGAAAAATAAAATCTAAACTTCACACAACTTTAAATTATTGCAACTTTTTTAAAACACATATTTTAATACAGGATTCTATTGTTAATGAGCACATTTGCTGTAAATGCTTTTTTTAAATACTGTATAACATACAGGCACTGTAGTAAATACTACTGGCAATTACACCTCCTTGAAAGTATGCTATAGTAAATTCTGAAAATTTCTATAACCACTTTGAAGTATGCATTATTCAAGGAGGTTATAGTAGACTACAGTACTAAGTATGGCCACTATAGTTTACTGCTGTATAATAAAAATGCATTTACAGCAAATTACCACTTTAAAGTATAGTGTTTACAGCAAAATACTGGAGTAAAATGCTGCAGTAGCACAGTTCATTTTATTAAATAAATAAACCAAATCTTAAATCAGCAATAGACAATTGGAGTGTTCTGATGTAGTTAAGACTGAAGGTGGCCTCCATAAGGAAAAAACACCAGAGCCCAATGACAAGGAACAAAGCGTATTAATGTGTAGCAGGCTACTGTCGTGTTTTCAAAAAAAGGGTTTAAAGCTGCCTGACAATGTGAACTGTACGCATGGGATACTTCAGCATAAACGCCCTTGCCCTAATACTTTACTGGAGTAGGCTTTCATCCAGCTATTATTAGACTCCTTCAGAAAATGAATTTGGGATCTAAAACTGAAATATTGTGAAAACAATTGGCATTTCCTAGACTTATTTGGTAAACTGACCGTGGTTAGACGTATCAGAGTGTTGGGAATAATGTTTTAGTTTCACTAATTACAAGACACAGTACAGTTCCACTTGTGCAATTACGATACATACTCCTAACAAGAACACACACCCTTCATGTACAGTAATACAAAACAGCTCACGTCTTAACCACGATCATTCTTCATTGCAAGTACACATTTACTATCAACTGCAGCTTCAATATTTTCCACTTTCGTTTTTTCTTGAGTAAACAACCTCTGAATCCCGTAACTTGAGAGAGCACTTAAATGAATAACACTTCTCTTGGTTCTTACCTCATTCACTTACAGAAACGACTTCTTCATTGTCGTAATACTAGAAGCTTTGTGTTGTCGTAATAGCAGAAACTTCGTATGAACTTTGTTCTCCTCAATGTTTCACAACGACAGTTTAAACTTGTTCCCCGTGCTATGGTGACAGTTTAGGTCAATGGACTTGTTTTATCTCCTCTTTGACGATCGTTTTGTATATGCATTTCCTTTGGGTGGGTTATTTAAAAGGTCTTCCTGATTACAAACCTGTTTCTTCGTTCCTTGCTGATAGTGTTTTGGGAATTTTAGCAATGTCACGTCTTCCGTGCTTGCGTAATCCCACACACCACTGACCTCTGTGGCAAACAATTACAACAGTGAGCAGTTACCTTGGGATTACACACCAGGTTCAGACGCATTGATTGGACTAATGTATCAGCAGGCGACCTAAGACTCACCGTTTCATCGCTGTCAGTAGTGCTCAACAGAAAAGAATGCATACAGAAAAATATTGTATACTGGCCATGGGTTTTGGTATTGCCCGGAGCCGTCAATAAGCATTTAGCTACCGGGGCATGCAAATATATATATATATATATATATATATATATATATATATATATATATATATATATATATATATATATATATATATATATATATATAAATTGCATGCACCTCCGGTTGAAGCAACCGGAGCTGGATGGAAAGACTCCCTATCGTAGCTATCGGGGCATGCAAGACTCCATATCGTAGCTACAAGGGCATGCAATAATATATATATATATATATATATATATATATATATATATATATATATATATATATATATATATATATATATATATATATATATATATATTATTAGTCTTTTTTTTCTTTTTTCTTTTTTTTTTTTTTGATGTCAGGAGTTAGGGTGGTAGTTACTCGCGCATAGTTTTGAATGTTATTTCCGAATCTCTCCTTAACATGTCTGAAGGGGACACTGTATTACTTATACTGGCCATGGCCTTTAACGTCTTAAAACGTGTTAACAGTGAGCAGTTACCTTGGGATTACACACCAGGTTCAGACGCATTGATTGGACTAATGTATCAGCAGGCGACGTAAGACTCACCGTTTCAACGTAGTGCTCAACAGAAAAGAATGCATACAGAAAAATATTGTATACTGGCCATGGGTTTTGGTTTTGCCCAGAGCCGTAACTTAGCATTTAGCTACCGGGGCATGCAAATATATATTTATATATATATATATATATATATATATATATATATATATATATATATATATATATATATATATATAAATTGCATGCACCTCCGGTTGAAGCAACCGGAGCTGGATGGAAAGACTCCCTATCGTAGCTATCGGGGCATGCAAGACTCCATATCGTAGCTACAAGGGCATGCAATTATATTATATATATATATATATATATATATATATATATATATATATATATATATATATATATATATATATATAGTCTTTTTTTTTCTTTTTTCTTTTTTTTTTGGATGTTAGGAGTTAGGGTGGTATTTACTCGCGCATAGTTTTGAATGTTATTTCTGAATCTCTCCTTTAACATGTCTGAAGGGGACACTGTATTACTTATACTGGCCATGGCCTTTAACGTCTTAAAACGTGTTAACAGTGAGCAGTTACCTTGGGATTACACACCAGGTTCAGACGCATTGATTGGACTAATGTATCAGCAGGCGACGTAAGACTCACCGTTTCAACGGTGTCAGTAGTGCTCAACAGAAAAGAATGCATACAGAAAAATATTGTATACTGGCCATGGGTTTTGGTTTTGCCCAGAGCCGTAACTAAGCATTTAGCTACCGGGGCATTCAAATATATATATATATATATATATATATATATATATATATATATATATATATATATATATATATATATATATATATAAATTGCATGCACCTCCGGTTGAAGCAACCGGAGCTGGATGGAAAGACTCCATATCGTAGCTATCGGGGCATGCAATTATATATATATATAACGTGTTAACAGTGAGCAGTTACCTTGGGATTACACACCAGGTTCAGACGCATTGATTGGACTAATGTATCAGCAGGCGACGTTAGACTCACCGTTTCAACGGTGTCAGTAGTGCTCAACAGAAAAGAATGCATACAGAAAAATATTGTTTTTGCCCAGAGCCGTAACTAAGCATTTAGCTACCGGGGCATGCAAATATATATATGGATGGAAACACTCCATATCGTAGCTATCGGGGCATGCAATTATATATATATATAAAACGTGTTAACAGTGAGCAGTTACCTTGGGATTACACACCAGGTTCAGACGCATTGATTGGACTAATGTATCAGCAGGCGACGTAAGACTCACCGTTTCAACGGTGTCAGTATTGCTCAACAGAAAAGAATGCATACAGAAAAATATTGTTTTTGCCCAGAGCCGTAACTAAGCATTTAGCTACCGGGGCATGCAAATATATATATGGATGGAAAGACTCCATATCGTAGCTATCGGGGCATGCAATTATATATATATATATATATAAAACGTGTTAACAGTGAGCAGTTACCTTGGGATTACACACCAGGTTCAGACGCATTGATTGAACTAATGTATCAGCAGGCGACCTAAGACTCACCGTTTCAACTGTGTCAGTAGTGCTCAACAGAAAAGAATTTATACAGAAAAATATTGTATACTGGCCATGGGTTTTGGTTTTGCCCAGAGCCGTAACTAAGCATTTAGCTACCGGGGCATGCAAATATATATATATATATATATATATATATATATATATATATATATATATATATATATATATATATATATATATATATATATTAGTCTTTTTTTTCTTTTTTCTTTTTTTTTTTGGATGTTAGGAGTTAGGGTGGTATTTACTCGCGCATAGTTTTGAATGTTATTTCCGAATCTCTCCTTTAACATGTCTGAAGGGGACACTGTATTACTTATACTGGCCATGGCCTTTAACGTCTTAAAACGTGTTAACAGTGAGCAGTTACCTTGGGATTACACACCAGGTTCAGACGCATTGATTGGACTAATGTATCGGCAGGCGACGTAAGACTCGCCGTTTCAACGGTGTCAGTAGTGCTCAACAGAAAAGAATTCATACAGAAAAATATTGCATACTGGCCATGGGTTTTGGTTTTGTCCAGAGCCGTAACTAAGCATTTAGCTACCGGGGTATGCAAATATATATATAAATTGCATGCACCTCCGGTTGAAGCAACCAGAGGTGAAGCAACCGGAGCTGGAATGAAAGACTCCATATCGTAGCTATCGGGACATGCAATTATATATATAAATAAAACGTGTTAACAGTGAGCAGTTACCTTGGCATTACACACCAGGTTCAGACGCATTGATTGGACTAATGTATCAGCAGGCGACCGAATATATATATATAAGTCTTTTTTTTTTCTTTTTTCTTTTTTTTTTTGGATGTCAGGAGTTAGGGTGGTATTTACTCGCGCATAGTTTTGAATGTTATTTCCGAATCTCTCCTTTAACATGTCTGAAGGGGGCATTATATTCCTTATACTGGCCATGGCCTTTAACGTCTTAAAACGTGTTAACAGTGAGCAGTTACCTTGGGATTACACACCAGGTTCAGACGCATTGATTGGACTAATGTATCAGCAGGCGACGTAAGACTCACCGTTTCAACGGTGTCAGTAGTGCTCAACAGAAAAGAATGCATACAGAAAAATATTGTATACTGGCCATGGGTTTTGGTTTTGCCCAGAGCCGTAACTAAGCATTTAGCTACCGGGGCATGCATATATATATATATATATATATATATATATATATATATATATATATATATATATAATATATATATATATATATATATTGCATGCACCTCCGGTTGAAGCAACCGGAGTTGAAGCAACCGGAGCTGGATGGAAAGACTCCCTATCGTAGCTATCGGGGCATGCAAGACTCCATATCGTAGCCCGGAGCCGTAACTAAGCATTTAGCTACCAGGGCATGCAAATATATATATATATATATATATAAATATATATATATATATATATATATATATATATATATATATATATATATATATATATATATATTGCATGCACCTCCGGTTGAAGCAACCGGAGTTGAAGCAACCGGAGCTGGATGGAAAGACTCCATATCGTAGCTATCGGGGCATGCAATTATATATATATATATATATATATATATATATATATATATATATATATATATATATATATATATATATATATATATCAGCAGGCGACGTAAGACTCACATCCAAAAAAAAAAAGAAAAAAAAGACTAATAATATATATATATTATTAGTCTTTTTTTTCTTTTTTTTTTTGGATGTTAGGAGTTAGGGTGGTATTTACTCGCGCATAGTTTTGAATGTTATTTCCGAATCTCTCCTTTAACATGTCTGAAGGGGACACTGTATTACTTATACTGGCCAGGGCCTTTAACGTCTTAAAACGTGTTAACAGTGAGCAGTTACCTTGGGATTACACACCAGGTTCAGACGCATTGATTGGACTAATGTATCAGCAGGCGACCGAAGACTCGCCGTTTCAACGGTGTCAGTAGTGCTCAACAGAAAATAATTCATACAGAAATATATTGTATACTGGCCATTGGTTTTGTCCAGAGCCGTAACTAAGCATTTAGCTACCGGGGTATGCAAATATATATATATATATATATATATATATATATATATATATATATATATATATATATATATATATATATATATTATTGTTATTTTTTTTCTTTTTTCTTTTTTTTTTTGGATGTTAGGAGTTAGGATGGTATTTACTCGCGCATAGGTTTGAATGTTATTTCCGAATCTCTCCTTTAACATGTTTGAAGGGGACACTGTATTACTTAAAACGTGAATTAACGTCTTAAATCGTGTTAAAAGTGAGCAGTTACCTTGGGATTACACACCAGGTTCAGACTCAATGATTGGACTTATGTATCCGCAGGCGACCTGAGACTCACCGTTTCAACGGTGTCAGGAGTGCTCAACAGAAAAGAATGCATAGAGTAAAATATTGTATACACTCTTAGAAAAAATGTAAAACAATATGTTAGTGTGTCATTGTACTCATTCACACTTATTCTTTCTTTAAGGTTTAACGGTTCTTAAATCCCTTTAATCATACTGAATAATAATATAACATTCGTTTTATTGATTGCAGTCGTGTAACGGCTTGGATAACGACATTATCTTTAGCTAATTAAAAATATACATATAACAAATTAATATGTAACATTTACATGCATCACACTACATCATATTTGTCATACATCGCTGAGGAGAATCTGTTTGAGACTTTCAAGCTATAGATACGTCACTAAAGCAGAAAAAGTCCACAGAGTCCACGAACAGTGAGCTTTCCCTTTGGAGCTGCCCCAGCAACAGAGAGTGCCTCCTCAACCAATCGCTGCCAAGGAACCCACACCGCTCGAGGCGGGTATTTTCTTCACAGCACAGAATGCCTTTCCTCACAGCGACAAGTGTTGAGGTGGGTAAGGTCTATTAATAATCCTAATAATGTTAATTTATATTATACTTGATTTTTGAAATGGTTAATCGATGAAAACTTTTAAAAAAGATAACTGTAAAACATTCATGAGTAAACAAAAAAGGTTTTGCTTTTATTAATTATGTGGGTCAATTTTATATTTTGAGGTAATTTTACCAATGACTGAAAACGATAATCAAATAGTCAGAATTGAAGAAAAAAAAATACTTCTGGAAGTTTCTTTTTTTTTTTCAAGACGCAGCTCCGAAAGCCGATCAAATATAGTCGTGTCATAATTGTTATTATTACTATTGTTCGTATGTTTTATTGATTAACGCCGAATTCTAGATTATGTAACTATTACATTTGAGATACATTTAGTAACTTTAATGGCTTCACTGTTGTAAGTAGACTACGATTAAAGATTCAACCTCTGTTACAAAGTCAGTGAGGCACACACAAATTACTGTGTTTTTTAGGGGGAAAATATACTTTTTAATGATGTATTTTTAAAGCTACACTGTTTAATTTGTCACCCATACAATCTGAAGCAATCTTCGATAGCTTCCCATTACTTGTATTTACTTTGTAATATTGTAAAATAATAACGTTAAAATACTGTACTGTAGAGTGTGGCTTAATTTGTGGTAGTGATGTAATGTATATATATATATATATATATATATTATATATATATATATATATATATATATATATATATATATATATAAGACATTCATTAGTTAGGACTAGCCCGTTTCTTTAAAAAATATTATATATATATATATATATATATATATATATATATATATATATATATATATATATATATTATGCGTTCGTAAACTCAATCTGTGCCAGAGCGCAGTCTAACCGTTCCTAAACCGTTGAATTTCGGAGCGCTCGAGCACACTGGCCGCTCCAGTTTCAGAGCTGGAGAACGTTCACTTTCAAAAAGGCTAACGGCTCGCTGTGGTGGATGCGGGTATATTCTAAACCTATTTTTATTATTTATTTCATATTTGTCATTTAATGTTTTTTGAGAGAAAAAAAAAATTCACATATTTTAAGTCCGGGTTTTACATTTTGAAGCTACTGAAGGGGAGGAGCCGTATGTAGGCTAGCCTTGTTCAACACCAATTAGCAATGAGCAGTTTATATATATATATATATATATATATATATATATATATATATATATATATATATATATATATATATATAATCTCAAACTGAAGAGCAGCAGTAATAATTACAGTATTATTATTAGACTTAAGAGTTGAAAACTCATATAGAAAATCGGTTATATCGGTCTCAAAAAAGCCATTAAACTGCATAATGATCATAGTTAATAATAACACAGAATGTAAGCTTACAATAAAACTGTATTTCCAAATTTGAAAAAACTTTTAATTGAAAACTTATAAGATGTATCTTTCCAACATAATACTCATGTAAACGGTCTTGTCATTTTTTTCAGATTCAAAGGTGAATGCCTGGTAGCACAATATGGAAAAGTCAGCTGTGGAGGAATGGACTGTTGAAAATGTAGTGGAGTGGATTTCTGGCTTAGGTCTGGGCAACTTCACGGCAAAATTTACAGGTGCAAAATTTACAGGTGCAAAATTGATATGCCAGTCTACAAATGTACTTATTGTAGTGTCATAAAGTACACAGTTAAAAAATATTTGTCTCATTTAGAGCTTGCTCACCAACACATTCCTCATTTCACTATCAGATGTAGTGTGGAAAACTGCAGAAAACAGTTTGGAACCGTCAATTCTTTGAGAAAGCATTATTATAAACATCACACAAATTACATCAGAGGACAGCAGTCAACATCCTTGGATTGTAACAATGATTATGCAGATCCAGAAAGTAATAGAGACTCTGACACTGCTTTGCTTTCTGTCTGTAGTGAAAATTTCAGTCAGGTGTCTGTGCATGACTTCCAGTTTGAGCTAACAAAAAATATTGCCACATTTATTTTAAAAATCCAAGAAAAGCATTTACTACCTAAAGTAGTCCAGGACAGCTTGGTTCATAATTTACAATTCATTCTAGATTATTTTCATGAAAATTATTCACAACTAATTAGACAGTGTTTAAATGAAGCAGGCTTCAATGTTGAAGAGAATTATTATTATTATTATTATTATTTATTTCTTAGCAGACACCCTTATCCAGGGCGACTTACAATCGCAAGCAAATACAAATACATTCAAGTGTTACAATACAAGTCATACAA
>NW_026707839.1:0-19672 GCF_902713425.1 Acipenser ruthenus
AACTGGGCATCCAACTGGGGTTCAACTGGGTTCAACTGGGCATCCAACTGGGGTTCAACTGGGTTAAACTGGGCATCCAACTGGGGTTCAACTGGGTTAAACTGGGCATCCAACTGGGGTTCAACTGGGTTAAACTGGGCATCCAACTGGGGTTCAACTGGGTTAAACTGGGCATCCAACTGGGGTTCAACTGGGTTAAACCAACTAGGATCTAACTGGGGTTCAGCTGGGTTAAACCAACTAGGATCTAACTGGGGTTCAGCTGGGTTAAACCAACTAGGATCTAACTGGGGTCCAACTTGGGTTAAACCAACTAGGATCTAACTGGGGTCCAGCTGGGTTCAACCAACTAGGTTCTAACTGGGGTTCAGCTGGGTTAAACCAACTAGGATCTAACTGGGGTTTAGCTGGGTTAAACCAACTAGGATCTAACTGGGGTCCAGCTTGGGTTAAACCAACTAGGATCTAATTGGGGTTCAGCTGGGTTCAACCAACTAGGATCTAACTGGGGTTCAGCTGGGTTAAACCAACTAGGATCTAACTGGGGTTCAGCTGGGTTAAACCAACTAGGATCTAACTGGGGTTCAGCTGGGTTAAACCAACTAGGATCTAACTGGGGTCCAGCTTGGGTTAAACCAACTAGGATCTAATTGGGGTTCAGCTGGGTTCAACCAACTAGGATCTAACTGGGGTTCAGCTGGGTTAAACCAACTAGGATCTAACTGGGGTCCAGCTTGGGTTAAACCAACTAGGATCTAATTGGGGTTCAGCTGGGTTCAACCAACTAGGATCTAACTGGGGTTCAGCTGGGTTAAACCAACTAGGATCTAACTGGGGTTCAGCTGGGTTAAACCAACTAGGATCTAACTGGGGTTCAGCTGGGTTAAACCAACTAGGATCTAACTGGGGTTCAGCTGGGTTAAACCAACTAGGATCTAACTGGGGTTCAGCTGGGTTAAACCAACTAGGTTCTAACTGGGGTTCAGCTGGGTTAAACCAACTAGGATCTAACTGGGGTTCAGCTGGGTTAAACTGGGCATCCAACTGGGGTTCAGCTGGGTTAAACCAACTAGGTTCTAACTGGGGTCCAGCTTGGGTTAAACCAACTAGGATCTAATTGGGGTTCAGCTGGGTTCAACCAACTAGGATCTAACTGGGGTTCAGCTGGGTTAAACCAACTAGGATCTAACTGGGGTTCAGCTGGGTTAAACCAACTAGGATCTAACTGGGGTTCAGCTGGGTTAAACCAACTAGGATCTAACTGGGGTCCAGCTTGGGTTAAACCAACTAGGATCTAATTGGGGTTCAGCTGGGTTCAACCAACTAGGATCTAACTGGGGTTCAGCTGGGTTAAACCAACTAGGATCTAACTGGGGTTCAGCTGGGTTAAACCAACTAGGATCTAACTGGGGTTCAGCTGGGTTAAACCAACTAGGATCTAACTGGGGTTCAGCTGGGTTAAACCAACTAGGATCTAACTGGGGTCCAGCTTGGGTTAAACCAACTAGGATCTAACTGGGGTTCAGTTGGCTTAAACTGTGTGTGTCTCTCCACAGCCACTCGGGGGCGCAGTGCATCACCTGCTCGTACAAGGCGAGCTCGGGGCTCCTGTACCCCCTGGAGAGGGGCTTCATCTTCGTGCACAAGCCCCCCCTGCACCTGCGCTTCGACGAGGTGTCCTGCGTGAACTTCGCCCGCGGAACCACGACCACGCGGTCCTTCGACTTCGAGATCGAGAGCAAGCAGGGAGGCCAGTACACCTTCAGCAGCATAGAGAGGTACTGCAATACAATACAATACAATACAATACAATACAGAGAGCAAGCAGGGAGGCCAGTACACCTTCAGCAGCATCGAGAGGTACTGCAATACAATACAATACAATACAATACAATACAGAGAGCAAGCAGGGAGGCCAGTACACCTTCAGCAGCATCGAGAGGTACTGCAATACAATACAATACAATACAATACAATACAGAGAGCAAGCAGGGAGGCCAGTACACCTTCAGCAGCATCGAGAGGTACTGCAATACAATACAATACAATACAATACAATACAGAGAGCAAGCAGGGAGGCCAGTACACCTTCAACAGCATCGAGAGGTACTGCAATACAATACAATACAATACAGAGAGCAAGCAGGGAGGCCAGTACACCTTCAGCAGCATCGAGAGGTACTACAATACAATACAATACAATACAATACAATACAGAGAGCAAGCAGGGAGGCCAGTACACCTTCAGCAGCATCGAGAGGCACTGCAATACAATACAATACAATACAATACAATACAGAGAGCAAGCAGGGAGGCCAGTACACCTTCAGCAGCATCGAGAGGTACTGCAATACAATACAATACAATACAGAGAGCAAGCAGGGAGGCCAGTACACCTTCAGCAGCATCGAGAGGTACTGCAATACAATACAATACAATACAATACAATACAGAGAGCAAGCAGGGAGGCCAGTACACCTTCAACAGCATCGAGAGGTACTGCAATACAATACAATACAATACAATACAATACAATACAATACAATACAATGCAAGCAGGGAGGCCAGTACACCTTCAGCAGCATCGAGAGGTACTGCAATACAATACAATACAATACAATACAATACAGAGAGCAAGCAGGGAGGCCAGTACACCTTCAGCAGCATCGAGAGGTACTGCAATACAATACAATACAATACAATACAATACAATACAGAGAGCAAGCAGGGAGGCCAGTACACCTTCAACAGCATCGAGAGGTACTGCAATACAATACAATACAATACAATACAATACAATACAGAGAGCAAGCAGGGAGGCCAGTACACCTTCAACAGCATCGAGAGGTACTGCAATACAATACAATACAATACAATACAGAGAGCAAGCAGGGAGGCCAGTACACCTTCAACAGCATCGAGAGGTACTGCAATACAATACAATACAATACAATACAGAGAGCACGCAGGGAGGCCAGTACACCTTCAGCAGCATCGAGAGGTACTGCAATACAATACAATACAATACAATACAATACAATACAGAGAGCAAGCAGGGAGGCCAGTACACCTTCAGCAGCATCGAGAGGTACTGCAATACAATACAATACAATACAATACAATACAGAGAGCAAGCAGGGAGGCCAGTACACCTTCAACAGCATCGAGAGGTACTGCAATACAATACAATACAATACAATACAATACAATACAATACAGAGAGCAAGCAGGGAGGCCAGTACACCTTCAACAGCATCGAGAGGTACTGCAATACAATACAATACAATACAATACAATACAATACAGAGAGCAAGCAGGGAGGCCAGTACACCTTCAACAGCATCGAGAGGTACTGCAATGCAATACAATACAATACAATACAATACAATACAGAGAGCAAGCAGGGAGGCCAGTACACCTTCAGCAGCATCGAGAGGCACTGCAATACAATACAATACAATACAATACAATACAGAGAGCAAGCAGGGAGGCCAGTACACCTTCAACAGCATCGAGAGGTACTGCAATACAATACAATACAATACAATACAGAGAGCAAGCAGGGAGGCCAGTACACCTTCAGCAGCATCGAGAGGTACTGCAATACAATACAATACAATACAATACAGAGAGCAAGCAGGGCAAGTACAGTGCAGTGTAATATAACAGTACAGAGAAGTGAAGAGATCTTAGGACATGAAACAGTTGCAGCCCCCCACGAAATCAGGGTGTGCAAACTGCGATCTCTCCTCACTCCAGTGCCCCAGGTGCCTCCACATGGAAATTATTATTATTATTATTATTATTATTATTATTATTATTATTATTGTTATTATTATTATTATTTATTTCTTAGCAGACGCCCTTATCCAGGGCGACTTACAATTGTTACAAGATATCACATTATTTTTACATACAATTCCCCTTTTATACAGCTGGGTTTTTACTGGAGCAATCTAGGTAAAGTACCTTGCTCAAGGGTACAGCAGCAGCGTCCCCCACCTGGGATTGAACCCACGACCCTCCGGTCAAGAGTCCAGAGCCCTGACCACTACTCCACACTGCTGCCCGGTTTCGTGTTGTAGTTTACTCTAGCATGAGTTTTCTTTCGTAACTCCACATTTGAAATCTCTCTCTCTCTCTCTCTCTCTCTCTCTCTCTCTCTCCTCTTTTTCAGGGAGGAGTACGGAAAACTGTTTGATTTCGTCAACGCCAAGAAACTGAACATCAAGAATCGGGGACACAAGGAGGTAAAGACATTTTATAAAGACATTTCAGAGGGCTGGATTGCATCAATATCAGGGTCTAGTGCTGTATATAATAAAGACATTTCAGAGGGCTGGATCGCATCAATATCAGGGTCTAGCGCTGTATATTATAAAGACATTTCAGAGGGCTGGATCGCATCAATATCAGGGTCTAGCGCTGTATATTATAAAGACATTTCAGAGGGCTGGATCGCATCAATATCAGGGTCTAGTGCTGTATATTATAAAGACATTTCAGAGGGCTGGATCGCATCGATATCAGGGTCTAGCGCTGTATATTATAAAGACATTTCAGAGGGCTGGATCGCATCAATATCAGGGTCTAGCGCTGTATATTATAAAGACATTTCAGAGGGCTGGATCGCATCAATATCAGGGTCTAGCGCTGTATATTATAAAGACATTTCAGAGGGCTGGATCGCATCAATATCAGGGTCTAGTGCTGAATATTATATTTTTGTTCATTTGATGTTTTATGTTCTATTTTTTTATTATTTGTCTTGTAGAAAAATAAGGTTGGTACCAGTGTTCTCGTATCTCTGCTACGGTGAGACATGCGCTCAGAAATGCATGCGTTTGAGGTTTTTGGGGTGAAACTGGTAGTTAAGAGATGAATAATAATCATAATAATCATAATTTTCACAGTGCTTGAAACTCACACTAGCCCTGCTGCTGCTGCTGCACCCAGTCCTGGGGTTCAGAGCTCCCCTCAATGAAGTCTGTTATTATTATTATTATTATTATTATTGAAAGGATCAGGAGTCGGGTGCAGCAGGGCTAGTGTGAGATTCAAGCACTCTGTTAATTAAATCTGAAATTCAGTTTTGCCTTGCAGACACGTTGATTCAGTTTTGGGTTTTTTAAATTTCTTTAATTTTGGTTTATCTTGATTTTTTTTTTTTCTCTCAATTTCTTTTCTTAAGCTCCCGCTTTTCAGTCCCCCACCTTTCACCCTCTCGCTCTCTCCTCCCTCTCCTCTCTCTCCTCTCTCTCTCCTCCCTTCCTCTCTCCTCTTTCTCTTCTCTCTACTCTCTTCTTTGTCTCTCTCCCTCTTCTATCTCTTCCTTCTACTCTTCCCTCTCGTATTTCTCTCCCTCCCTTCTCCTCGCTTCCCTCTTCTCTCCCTCCCTCCCTCTGTCTCTCCTCCCTCCCTCTGTCTCTCCTCCCTCCCCCTCTTTTCTCTCTCCTATCTCTGTTTTCTGTCCTCTCCTCCCTCTCCCTTCTTTCCTTCTCTCCCTCTTTCTCCCTCTTCCTTCTCTTCCCTCTCCTATCTCTTCCTTCTCTCTCCTCCCTCCGTCCCTCCCCCTCTCTTCTTTTTCCTATCTCTCCCTTCTCTGTCCTCTCCTCCCTCTCCCTTCTTTCTTTCTCTCCCTCTTTCTCTCTTCCTTCTCTTCCCTCGCCTAACCCTTCCTTCTCTCTTCCCTCTCCTCTCTCCTCTCTCTCTCTTGTTTTTTCTACAGTCAGTCTGTGCTGAATTGCTGGGCATGGTGTTTGCTTGTGTGATTGCATTTATAAATACACAGAACTGTTCAGGATAATTAAAATAATGTGTCCTTTTTTATCATTAATTCTGAGCTACTAAACGCTTTCCTCCATTTGTGCTGTCTGTTTTTAATCCTCGAAGTTTTCAAAAATTCTCAACGTCTTCAGTGTGAATTCAATGGCAAACGTTTCCACTAGAAGTCTTTCTCAGCGTCTTCAGTGTAAATTCAATGGCAAACGTTTCCACTAGAAGTCTTTCTCAGCGTCTTCAGTGTAAATTCAATGGCAAACGTTTCCACTAGAAGTCTTTCTCAGCGTCTTCAGTGTGAATTCAATGGCAAACGTTTCCACTAGAAGTCTTTCTCAGCGTCTTCAGTGTGAATTCAATGGCAAACGTTTCCACTAGAAGTCTTTCTCAGTGTCTTCAGTGTAAATTCAATGGCAAATGTTTCCACTAGAAGTCTTTCTCAGCGTCTTCAGTGTAAATTCAATGGCAAACGTTTCCACTAGAAGTCTTTCTCAGCGTCTTCAGTGTAAATTCTATGGCAAACGTTTCCACTAGAAGTCTTTCTCAGCGTCTTCAGTGTAAATTCAATGGCAAACGTTTCCACTAGAAGTCTTTCTCGGCGTCTTCAGTGTAAATTCAACGGCAAACGTTTCCATTAGAAGTCTTTCTCATCGTCTTCAGTGTAAATTCAATGGCAAACGTTTCCACTAGAAGTCTTTCTCAGTGTCTTCAGTGTAAATTCAATGGCAAACGTTTCCACTAGAAGTCTCTCTCAGCGTCTTCAGTGTAAATTCAATGGCAAACGTTTCCACTAGAAGTCTTTCTCAGCGTCTTCAGTGTAAATTCAATGACAAACGTTTCCACTAGAAGTCTCTCTCAGCGTCTTCAGTGTAAATTCAATGGCAAACGTTTCCACTAGAAGTCTTTCTCAGCGTCTTCAGTGTAAATTCAATGCGAAACGTTTCCACTAGAAGTCTTTCTCAGCGTCTTCAGTGTAAATTCAATGGCAGACGTTTCCACTAGAAGTCTTTCTCAGCGTCTTCAGTGTAAATTCAACGGCAGACGTTTCCACTAGAAGTCTTTCTCAGCGTCTTCAGTGTAAATTCAATGACAAACGTTTCCACTAGAAGTCTTTCTCAGCGTCTTCAGTGTAAATTCAACGGCAAACGTCTTTCTCAGTGTTAGGAGTTTAATAATCAGACACACCTGAGCTTGTTAGCTAGACACACTGGGGCTGATCAAGCTGGTAGTAAAGCCTGGACTGAGTGACACTGCTGTGCAACAGGAGTCTGCCGTGCGATTTGATGGGCGGGGTGGCGCTGTCACGCGATTTGATGGGCGGGGTCACGGGGTCACGGTGTCACGCGATTTGAAGGGGAAGCGAGGAAGTTTGGATTCTTCAAGAGAGTCGGAAAAGAGATTTTTTTTTTTTTAAAACGCTGAGAACTCGATTTCTATCGGAGGAGCGACTGAAGCAAGCAGGAAATAAAATGAAGGAATAAATTGACTTTTTAACCTAACGAAGAGCGGAGTTTTTTAAAAACTGCCGGCTTTTTTTTTTTTTTTTATAAAGAAGCTACAGCGATTTGACACAGACAGCCTGATGGAGGTTTGATTTGAAGCTGTGAGGATTTGGGGAATGGTTGTGGGTGTGTGTCTGGGGTGGGGGGTGTGTGTCAGTGCATGTGTGTGTGGGGGGGCTGGGGTGGTGTGGGGGGGGCTGGGGTGGTGTGGGGGGGGCTGGAGTGGTGTGGGGGGGTCTGGGGTGGTGTGGGGGGGGCTGGGGGGGTCTGGAGTGGTGTGGGGGGGTCTGGGGTGGTGTGGGGGGGTCTGGGGTGGTGTGGGGGGGGTGTGTGTCAGTGCACGTGTGTGTGGGGGGGCAGGGGTGGTGTGGGGGGGCTGGGGTTTTGTGGGGGGGCTCTGGGTGGTGTGGGGGGGGGCTGGGGTGGCTTCATGAATAGACTGATGAGCAGCTTGAATTGCTGGGCATTCGGTTATAATTTATAATAATCATTCTTCAGTCTCAGTGTCTCTGTGTGTGTGTGTCTCTCTCTGTGTGTCTCTGTCAAGTGTGTGTCTCTCTGTGTGGGTGTCAGTGGCTGTGTGGGGGTGTCTGTGTGTCTCTGTCAGTGTGTGTGTCTCTGTCAGTGTGTGGGTGTCAGTGGCTGTGTGGGGGTGTCTGTGTGTCTCTGTCTCTGTGTGTGTCTGTCTCTATGTGTGTGTCTGTCTCTCTGTGTGTGTCTCTCTCTGTCTCAGTGTGGGTGTCTGTCTTGGTGTGCGTCTCTGTGTGTCTCAGTGTGTGTGTGTGTGTGTGTGTGTGTGTGTGTGTGTCTGTGTCTGTTTCTGTCTCAGACTGTGTGTATATGACTGTGTGTATTATTATAATGTATTTTCAGGGTATGAAGGGAGGTGATAATGCGTACTCAGACTCTGATGATGATCAGCATGATGCTTACCTGGAGAGGATGAAGCAGGAGGGCAAGATCCGAGAGGAGGCAGCGAACGACAGCAGTGACGATTCAGGAGACGAGACCGGTGAGGAGGAGGGGCTGAGAGAGGAGGAGAGGGGAGGAGAGACTGCAGAGAGGAGAGACTGCAGAGAGGGGAGGGGCTGAGAGGAGAGACTGCAGAGAGGGGAGGGGCTGAGAGGAGGGAGGAGAGACTGCAGAGAGGGGAGGGGCTGAGAGGAGAGACTGCAGAGAGGGGAGGGGCTGAGAGGAGAGACTGCAGAGGGGAGGGGCTGAGAGGAGGGAGGAGAGACTGCAGAGAGGGGAGGGGCTGAGAGGAGAGACTGCAGAGAGGGGAGGGGCTGAGAGGAGAGACTGCAGAGAGGGGAGGGGCTGAGAGGAGAGGGGCTGAGAGAGGAGGAGAGAGTGCAGAGAGGGGAGGGGCTGAGAGGAGAGACTGCAGAGAGGGGAGGGGCTGAGAGGAGAGACTGCAGAGAGGGGAGGGGCTGAGAGGAGAGGGGCTGAGAGAGGAGGAGAGAGTGCAGAGAGGGGAGGGGCTGAGAGGACGGGGCTGGGCTGAGGGGGAGGGACGGGGCTGGGCTGAGAGGGGAGGGGCTAAGAGGAGGGGATAGACTGCAGAGAGGCTGGGCTGGTCTGAGAGGGGAGGGGCTGAGGAGAGGAGGGAGGAGACACTGCAGAGGGGAGGGGCTGACGGGAGGAGGGGAGAGACTGCAGAGGGGAGGGGCTGAGAGGGGAGGGGGAGATGAGAGGAGGGGAGAGACTGCAGAGAGGGAAGGGGAAGGAGAAAGATAGGAGATTGTTGTTTGTTTATTAGACAACTCTGAGTCCCCATCTTCATTATATTGTAATAACCTTTCTCTCTCCTCCCTCTCTCCCCCTCTCTCTTTCTCTCCCCTTGTTCTCTCTCTCCTCCCTCTCGCCCTCTCTCCTCTCGCCCTCTCTCCCTCTCTCTCTCTCCCTCTCAGATGAGTCTTTCAATCCTGGTGAAGAGGATGACGATGTCGCTGAAGAGTGAGTTTATTCTCAGATATCTCAGTACAGTGCATATCAACATAATGAGCCCACGAATCCAGAGAACCGATTGAGAACCGATCTCACAAGTTACTGAGAGGATCAGAATCTGGGGGAGTGTGGAGTCTGTCTGCCTGCCTGTCTGCCTGTCTGTCTGCCTGTCTGCCTGCCTGTCTGTCTGTCTGTCTGTCTGCAGCTTTAATGAAACTAAACTCTTTTCAGAATGTAGTAAACTAACACAGGCCCCAAGAAGAAGGGATTATATTGTAGCGTCAAACTGAACAGGATTGTGGGGCTCTGTCTGTCTGCCTGTCTGTTTGTCTGCCTGTCTGTCTGTCTGCAGCTTCAATGAAACTAAACTCTTTTCAGAATGTAGTAAACTAACACAGGCCTCAAGAAGAAGGGATTATATTGTAGCGTCAAACTGAACAGGATTGTGGGGCTCTGTCTGTCTGTCTGCCTGCCTGCCTGTCTGTCTGTCTGTCTGTCTGTCTGTCTGTCTGTCTGTCTGTCTGTCTGTCTGCAGCTTTAATGAAACTAAACTCTTTTCAGAATGTAGTAAACTAACACAGGCCTCAAGAAGAAGGGATTATATTGTAGCGTCAAACTGAACAGGATTGTGGGGCTCTGTCTGTCTGTCTGCCTGCCTGCCTGTCTGTCTGTCTGTCTGTCTGTCTGCAGCTTTAATGAAACTAAACTCTTTTCAGAATGTAGTAAACTAACACAGGCCTCAAGAAGAAGGGATTATATTGTAGCGTCAAACTGAACAGGATTGTGGGGCTCTGTCTGTCTGTCTGTCTGCCTGCCTGTCTGTCTGTCTGTGGATTTAAATCAGTACACAACCCACTTGAACTGAACACAAACACTAAAACAAATGCTTCTAAATCGCAGTCAAAATTCTGCAGGAGAAAATATAATGATGTAATCATTTCTTCTCTCTCTCATTCTCTCTGTCTGTCTCTGTCTCTCGTTCTCTCTCTTGTTCTCTCTCTGTCTCGTTCTCTCTCTCTCTGTCTGTCTCTTGTTCTCTCTCTGTCTCGTTCTCTCTCTCACTGTCTCGTTCTCTCTGTGCCTCTCATTCTCTCTTCTTTCTTTCTCTCGTTCTCTCTCTCCCTGTCTCTCTCTCTCTCTCAGGTATGACAGCAATGCCTCTGAGTCAGAGTCGAGCGGAGAGGGGGGTGGGAGCGATGACGAGGAGGAGGAGAGGAAGAAACCAGCCAAGAAACCTAAACTAGTGAAAGAGAAAGTGGAGAGAAAGCCTAGGAAGAAAGCAGAGGTGAGAGAGAGAGCGCTGACCATCTTTAAAATCCATTCTCTCACCTCTTATTAGCTTTATTAACATGATCACCGGCCCCTCCCTTTAAAGGAGCGCTGACCATCTTTAAAATCCATTCTCTCACCTCTTATTAGCTTTATTAACACGATCACCGGCCCCTCCCTTTAAAGGAGCGCTGACCATCTTAAAAATCCATTCTCTCACCTCTTATTAGCTTTATTAACAGGATCACCGGCCCCTCCCTTAAAAGGAGCGCTGACCATCTTAAAAATCCATTCTCTCACCTCTTATTAGCTTTATTAACATGATCACCGGCCCCTCCCTTTAAAGGAGCGCTGACCATCTTTAAAATCCGTTCTCTCACCTCTTATTAGCTTTATTAACATGATCACCGGCCCCTCCCTTTAAAGGAGCGCTGACCATCTTTAAAATCCATTCTCTCACCTCTTATTAGCTTTATTAACATGATCACCGGCCCCTCCCTTTAAAGGAGCGCTGACCATCTTTAAAATCCATTCTCTCGCCTCTTATTAGCTTTATTAACATGATCACCGGCCCCTCCCTTTAAAGGAGCGCTGACCATCTTTAAAATCCATTCTCTCGCCTCTTATTAGCTTTATTAACATGATCACCAGCCCCTCCCTTTAAAGGAGCGCTGACCATCTTTAAAATCCATTCTCTCACCTCTTATTAGCTTTATTAACATGATCACCGGCCCCTCCCTTTAAAGGAGCGCTGACCATCTTTAAAATCCATTCTCTCACCTCTTATTAGCTTTATTAACATGATCACCGGCCCCTCCCTTTAAAGGAGCGCTGACCATCTTTAAAATCCATTCTCTCACCTCTTATTAGCTTTATTAACATGATCACCGGTCTCTCTCTTTAAAGGAGCGCTGACCATCTTTAAAATCCATTCTCTCACCTCTTATTAGCTTTATTAACATGATCACCGGCCCCTCCCTTTAAAGGAGCGCTGACCATCTTTAAAATCCATTCTCTCGCCTCTTATTAGCTTTATTAACAGGATCACCGGCCCCTCCCTTTAAAGGAGCGCTGACCATCTTTAAAATCCATTCTCTCGCCTCTTATTAGCTTTATTAACAGTATTACCGCTCCTTTCTTCTCTGTCAGGGTAAGAAGCAGAAGGACCCAGGGGCCCCGAAGAGGCCCTTGAGCACCTACATGCTGTGGCTCAACGCCAACCGGGACAAGATCCGCGCAGAGTACCCGGGCATCAGCATCACGGAGGTGTCCAAGAAAGCTGGGGAACTGTGGAAGAACATGACCAAGGAGAACAAAGAGGTGAGGAGAGAGAGAGGGGGGAACTGTGGAAGAACATGACCAAGGAGAACAAAGAGGTGAGAGAGGGAGAGGGGGGGGAACTGTGGAAGAACATGACCAAGGAGAACAGAGAGGTGAGAGAGGGAGAGGTAGAGGGGGGAACTGTGGAAGAACATGACCAAGGAGAACAGAGAGGTGAGAGAGGGAGAGGTAGAGGGGGGAACTGTGGAAGAACATGACCAAGGAGAACAGAGAGGTGAGGAGAGAGGGAGAGGGAGAGGGGGGAACTGTGGAAGAACATGACCAAGGAGAACTGAGGTGAGGAGAGAGAGGGGGGGGGAACTGTGGAAGAACATGACCAAGGAGAACAGAGGTGAGGAGAGAGGGAGAGGGAGAGGGGGGAACTGTGGAAGAAGATGACCAAGGAGAACTGAGGTGAGGAGAGAGAGGGAGAGGAACTGTGGAAGAAGATGACCAAGGAGAACAGAGAGGTGAGAGAGGGAGAGGGGGGAACTGTGGAAGAACATGACCAAGGAGAACAGAGAGGTGAGAGAGGGAGAGGTAGAGGGGGGAACTGTGGAAGAACATGACCAAGGAGAACAGAGAGGTGAGAGAGGGAGAGGGGGGAACTGTGGAAGAACATGACCAAGGAGAACAGAGAGGTGAGAGAGGGAGAGGGGGGAACTGTGGAAGAACATGACCAAGGAGAACAGAGAGGTGAGAGAGGGAGAGGTAGAGGGGGGAACTGTGGAAGAACATGACCAAGGAGAACAGAGAGGTGAGAGAGGGAGAGGTAGAGGGGGGAACTGTGGAAGAACATGACCAAGGAGAACAAAGAGGTGAGAGAGGGAGAGGGAGAGGGAGAGGGGGGAACTGTGGAAGAACATGACTAAGGAGAACAAAGAGGTGAGAGAGGGAGAGGGAGAGGGAGAGGGGGGGAACTGTGGAAGAACATGACCAAGGAGAACAAAGAGGTGAGAGAGGGAGAGGGAGAGGGGGGAACTGTGGAAGAACATGACCAAGGAGAACAAAGAGGTGAGAGAGGGAGAGGGAGAGGGAGAGGGGGGAACTGTGGAAGAACATGACCAAGGAGAACAAAGAGGTGAGAGAGGGAGAGGGAGAGGGGGGAACTGTGGAAGAACATGACTAAGGAGAACAAAGAGGGGAGAGAGGGAGAGGGGGGAACTGTGGAAGAACATGACCAAGGAGAACAAAGAGGTGAGAGAGGGAGAGGGAGAGGGAGAGGGGGGAACTGTGGAAGAACATGACCAAGGAGAACAAAGAGGTGAGAGAGGGAGAGGGAGAGGGGGGAACTGTGGAAGAACATGACTAAGGAGAACAAAGAGGTGAGAGAGGGAGAGGGAGAGGGAGAGGGGGGAACTGTGGAAGAACATGACCAAGGAGAACAAAGAGGTGAGAGAGGGAGAGGGGGGGAACTGTGGAAGAACATGACCAAGGAGAACAAAGAGGTGAGAGGGGGGGAGGAACTCAGAGTTAGATAATTGTATTTGTAATTTCAGCAAACAATGCTGCTGTAATTATTATTATTATTATTATTATTATTATTATTATTATTATTATTATGATGAATGAGTCATTCAGCAGACGCTTTTATCCAAAGCAACTTCCAGAGACTAGGGGGGTGAACTCTGCATCATCAACAACTGCTGCTGCTTCTGCAGAGTCACTTCCAATAGGAGCTCGTTTGTTTGACGTCTCATCCTGAAGGACGGAGCACAAGGAGGTTCAGAGACTTGCTCAGGGTCACACACACACACAGGGAGTCAGTGGCTGCTGCAGAGTCACTTCCAATAGGAGCTCGTTTGTTTGACGTCTCATCCTGAAGGACGGAGCACAAGGAGGTTCAGTGACTTGCTCAGGGTCACACACACACAGGGAGTCAGTGGCTGCTGCAGAGTCACTTCCAATAGGAGCTTGTTTGTTTGACGTCTCATCCTGAAGGACGGAGCACAAGGAGGTTCAGTGACTTGCTCAGGGTCACACACACACACAGGGAGTCAGTGGCTGCTGCAGAGTCACTTCCAATAGGAGCTCGTTTGTTTGACGTCTCATCCTGAAGGACGGAGCACAAGGAGGTTCAGTGACTTGCTCAGGGTCACACACACACACAGGGAGTCGGAGGCTCAGCCGGGATTTGAACCTCCTGGTATCGAGACCCTTTCTCGAACCGCTGGACCAGAAAGCCTCACGTTTCTCTCCTTCTTTCCCGCAGGAATGGGATCGCAAAGCCGAGGAGGCCAAGAGAGACTACGAGAGAGCGATGAAGGTGTACAAGGAGAGCGGGGGGGGCACCTCCTCCACCGCCACCCCCAAAAAGTGAGGCCCGGGGAGCAGGGGTGTCCAAGATTCGATCCAAACCCAAGCTTGTGAAACTGGCTCCATTGTGGCTCCTGAGCGCAGCGGGGACTGTGTGTAAAGTATAGGGAACTTAGAGCCAAGGTGGCCGACACTGGGATGCAGTTTCCTGATATTTATTGAATTGTATTTTTTTTTTTTTTAAATCTCAGGGACAAGAAGTCCTCTTCGAAGGGGAAAGGCAGGGACAAGAAATCGAAACCCTCGTCTAAAAGTAGCAGCGCCACCAAGAGTCCGGCCAAGGCAACTGCGGGAGAGAACGAGAGCTTCAAGAGCAAGGAGTTTGTCTCGAGTGACGAGAGCTCGGGGGAATCGGACCAGGGGAAGAAGAGCGAGGTGAGGAGAGAGGAGAGGAGAGGAGAGGGGGAATCAGACCAGGGGAAGAAGAGCGAGGTGAGGAGAGAGGAGAGGAGAGGAGAGGGGGAATCAGACCAGGGGAAGAAGAGCGAGGTGAGGAGAGAGGAGAGGAGAGGAGAGAGGGAATCAGACCAGGGGAAGAGCGAGGAGAGGAGAGAGGAGAGGAGAGGGGGAATCGGACCAGGGGAAGAAGAGCGAGGAGAGGAGAGAGGAGAGGAGAGGGGAGAGGGAATCAGACCAGGGGAAGAAGAGCGAGGTGAGGAGAGAGGAGAGGAGAGGGGGAATCAGACCAGGGGAAGAAGAGCGAGGTGAGGAGAGAGGAGAGGAGAGGAGAGGGGGAATCAGACCAGGGGAAGAGCGAGGAGAGGAGAGAGGAGAGGAGAGGGGGAATCAGACCAGGGGAAGAAGAGCGAGGTGAGGAGAGAGGAGAGGAGAGAGGGGAGGAGAGGAGAGGGGGAATCGGACCAGGGGAAGAAGAGCGAGGTGAGGAGAGAGGAGAGGAGAGGAGAGAGGGAATCAGACCAGGGGAAGAAGAGCGAGGTGAGGAGAGAGGAGAGGAGAGGGGGAATCAGACCAGGGGAAGAAGAGCGAGGTGAGGAGAGAGGAGAGGAGAGGAGAGGGGGAATCAGACCAGGGGAAGAGCGAGGAGAGGAGAGAGGAGAGGAGAGGGGGAATCAGACCAGGGGAAGAAGAGCGAGGTGAGGAGAGAGGAGAGGAGAGAGGGGAGGAGAGGAGAGGGGGAATCGGACCAGGGGAAGAAGAGCGAGGTGAGGAGAGAGGAGAGGAGAGGAGAGAGGGAATCAGACCAGGGGAAGAAGAGCGAGGTGAGGAGAGAGGAGAGGAGAGGGGGAATCAGACCAGGGGAAGAAGAGCGAGGTGAGGAGAGAGGAGAGGAGAGGAGAGGGGGAATCAGACCAGGGGAAGAAGAGCGAGGTGAGGAGAGAGGAGAGGAGAGGAGAGAGGGAATCAGACCAGGGGAAGAGCGAGGAGAGGTGGGGAGAGGAGAGGGGAGGAGAGGAGAGGGGGAATCGGACATGGAGAAGAGCGAGGTGAGGAGAGGGGGAATCGGACCAGGGGAAGAGGGGAGAGGGAGGTGAGGGGAGAGGAGAGGAGAGGGGAGATGGAGAGGAGAGGAGAGGGGGAATCGGACAAGGGGAAGAAGAGCGAGGAGGGGAGAGATGTTGCTGAAATTTAAATGTTTTTTTGTTTGACTAATTTCTTCCGCCTCTTTTTTCTTGTCTCGTTCATTTGTTCTTTCCTATATTTGCTTTCTCTCTCTCTTTCTCTCTCTCTCTCTGCCCCTCTCTGTCTCTGTCTGTCTGTCTGTCTCTCTCTCTGCCCCTCTCTGTCTCTGTCTGTCTCTCTCCAGGGTTCTGATGATGAGGAGATCGCCAGCACTCCCCCCAGCTCTGCAGATTCGGGTTCGGACTGAACCAGTCCTGTGATCCCCAGAGAGTCGGGTTTACACTGAAGAACTGCAAACCAGTGCAATCCCAGTTCAGTCCCAGTTCAAACTCCTGTTTCTGTACCATTTCCATCAGCTACTTCATAAATTCAATGTAAATTCAATGGCAAACGTTTCCACTAGAAGTCTTTCTCAGCGTCTTCAGTGTAAATTCAATGGCAAACATTTCCACTAGAAGTCTTTCTCAGCGTCTTCAGTGTAAATTCAATGGCAAACGTTTCCACTAGAAGTCTTTCTCAGCGTCTTCAGTGTAAATTCAACAGCAAACGTTTCCACTAGATTCAACTCTGAAGATGCTGATAAAGACTTCTAGCAGAAACGTTTGCCATTGAATTCACAAAGTTTCTTTTTCAACATTGAGAGCTGAGCAGCACCCAGAGGCGGGTGAGATTTTTGGGAGGGTTGACTTTGTGAGCTGCGATCTCTAAGCAGAGATCCGGGGGGGGCTGGGGGGGTGGGTCAGCTGCCCACGTCTGTCTCGTTTCACACTCCTGTGCAGAATGTTTGATGGGACCTGTGACTCCTCTCATGATGTGAACGGCGAGACGCAGCTCTGCCACACTGATTTCCTGTTTGTAACCTTCATTTCTTTGTTGTTTTTTTTTTTAAATAAAGCATTTAAACACAAAATGACTTCCGGGGTGTTTTTTTGCATGTGTTTTTATTTAGATATTCAACAGAGAAAGACAAAAAGCTCCGGTATTCTCATATAGGGATAGAGAGATGTCTCTTTTTTCAATCTTTCTCTTTCTGACTTTGTTACACTCTTGGAGAACGTGAATTAACCCTTCGCCGTCCATTTATTCAACAGCTGTCAGGCGCGTCGGGGTCCTGTTTATTTCACACATGGTTTAAAGGTAATTTTATTCCCAGTAAAACAGGTTTAAAAGTCTCTGCATATCAACAGGACTCTCTGCCTCTCCAGCCCCGCTCCTTGTTCTCTGTATTTATCAGATCTCTCTCCATCGTCGCGCGTACCGATCAATCATCTCCTGATCACTCGATTTATCACCAAACTCCTCGATAACGCGATCCGACTCGTTATTTTATTACTGGAGCGTCTCAAAGCTCTGCACACGTCCGTGATGTTCTTTGAGCGCTGGATGCAGAAGCAGCCATCTCGTTTATGTCCGTGGTGACGGGACGATGCGTATTGATCTGATCCGCCTCTTTTTTTCGGCTTCTCTCTCGGCCATTGAAAGCTTTTCTCTGCTTTTTCCGGAGACAAATACGACTAGAGAGACGTGCTTGACGTCTTTTTGATGATCGGAAAGGGGAACGTTGTAAAAATCCACGCGCTGGGGCTCCCGAGTGGCGCATCCAGCAAAGGCGCTCCGCGTAGAGTGCAGGATGCGCTCTATAGCCTGGAGGTCGCCGGTTCGAGTCCAGGCTATTCCACAGCTGACCGGGAGCTCCCAGGGGGCAGCGCGCAATCAGCCGAGGGGAGGGAGGGTTCGGTCGGCCAGGGTGTACTTGTGCTCACCAGCGCCCCCTGTGGTCTGGCCGGGCGCCTGCGGGCTTGCCTGTAAGCTGCCCAGAGCTGCGCTGTCCTCCGACGCTGTAGTTATTATTTCTTAGCAGACGCCCTTATCCAGGGCGACTTACAATTGTTACAAGATATCACATTATTTTTTACATACAATTACCTATTTATTCAGTTGGGTTTTTACTGGAGCAATCTAGGTAAAGTACCTTGCTCAAGGGTACAGCAGCAGTGTCCCCCCACCTGGGATTGAACCCACGCCCCTCCGGTCAAGAGTCCAGAGCCCTCACCACTAGTCCACACTGCTGCCCTAGTTCTGAGGCGGCTGCACGGTGAGTCTGCAGCGTGTAAAGAAGCGGGCGGCTGACGGCACACGCTTCGGAGGACAGCGTGGGTTCATCTTCACCCCTCCCGAGTCAGCACAGGGGTGATAGCGGTGAGCTGAGCCTAAAAATAATTGGGCATTTCAAATTGGGGAGAAAATAATAAAAAAAACTAATTGGCAACGACTAAATTTATATATAAAAAAAAATGCAGGCACTGGTGAGGATTGATAAGGGCTAGAGTCACAGACTCAGGGTCTTCAGCTTGCTTGCTTGCTTGCTCAGCATTTATTGCCAGCTGGCAAAAATCAACTGCAAGTTGCATATTCTTGAGAAAAACAGGAAGAGCGGAATCCACGCGGACGACAGCTTCTCTCGCAAGCGACGGATGCTGGCTGAGGAATGTGAAACACTCGAACATTCTGGGAATAGCAAGCTGGAAAAAACATTTGGTTTTGTGCTGACCAGCAGTTTTCAAGGCTATCTCCGCACGGGGCGAGAGTCAGAAGCACTGCCCGTGACGTTAGGGCAGCAGTGTGGAGTAGTGGTCAGGGCTCTGGACTCTTGACCGGAGGGTCGTGGGTTCAATCCCAGGTGGGGGGACACTGCTGCTGTACCCTTGAGCAAGGTACTTTACCTAGATTGCTCCAGTAAAAACCCAACTGTATAAATGGGGAATTGTATGTAAAAATAATGTGATATCTTGTAACAATTGTGAGTCGCCCTGGATAAGGACATCTGCTAAGAAATTAATAATAATAATAATAATAATAATAATAATAATAATAATAATAATAATAGTACAAACGCTAGAGGCTTTGAGTCTGCTTGCTCTTGTTATGGAAGGTGGATTCTTGCCTGCATATGAAATAAACCGAACGCTGATGGAAGTTTTTAAATGACATCATCACTCTAATTTTCTTTTTTCAGTCTCTCAGCCTCTGTCTTTCACTCAATATTTCTCTTTCAGTCTTTCAGTTTTTCACTCAATCTTTCACTCTTAATCTTTCCCTTCCAGTCTCACTCTGTCTTTCTCTTTCAGTCTCACTCAATCTTTCTCTTTCAGTCTCACTCAATCTTTCTCTTTCTCAATCTTTCTCTCTTTCAATCTTTGTCACTCAGTCTTTCTCAATCTGTCTCACTCAATCTCAGTCTCAATATTTCTTTCAATATTTCAGTCTTTCAGTCTTTGTCTCAATCTTCTCTTTCACTCTGTTTCAATCTGTCTCAATCTTTCACTCATTCTTTCTAACTCTTTCTCTTAATCTTTCTCTAACTTTCTCTTTCAGTCTTTCAATCTCATTTCTTTCTCTCTCTCAATCTCATTTCTTTTTCAGTCTTTCAATCTCATTTCTTTCTCTTTCAGTCTTTCAATCTCATTTCTTTCTCTTCAGTCTTTCAATCTCATTTCTTTCTCTCTCTCAATCTCATTTCTTTTTCAGTCTTTCAATCTCATTTCTTTCTCTTTCAGTCTCTTTCAATCTCATTTCTTTTGCTTTCAGTCTCAATCATTTCTTTCTCTTTCAGTCTTTCAATCTCATTTCTCTTTCAGTCTCAATCTCATTTCTTTCTCAGTCTCAATCTCATTTCTTTCTCAGTCTCAATCTCATTTCTTTCTCAGTCTCAATCTCATTTCTTTCTCTCAGTCTCAATCTCATTTCTTTTTCAGTTTCTCATTTCTCTCTTTCTCCTTTGTTTCATCTTTCTAGTTTTCCTGTTCGTTCATTTTTTTTATAATCGCTTGTTTCTCGTCTCTCACTGCTGGAGGACGCTGGTTTTAAAGGAGTGCCTTCAAGCACTGGAACTGAGAGGAGGAGGAGGAGACAGAGGAAGAAAAAAGTGAAAAGGGCGGGAGGTGGAAATGGAGAGAATG
>NW_026707840.1:0-2500 GCF_902713425.1 Acipenser ruthenus
AGTATTCGGGCGAGTCAGCCTGCTTTGAACACTCAATTTTTTTCAAAGTAAACGCTTCGGACCCCGCGGGACACTCAGCTAAGAGCATCGAGGGGGCGCCGAGAGGCAGGGGCTGAGACGGGCGGTAGCTCGCCTCGCGGCGGACCGCCAGCTCGATCCCAAGATCCAACTACGAGCTTTTTAACTGCAGCAACTTTAAGATACGCTATTGGAGCTGGAATTACCGCGGCTGCTGGCACCAGACTTGCCCTCCAATGGGTCCTCGTTAAAGGATTTAAAGTGTACTCATTCCAATTACAGGGCCTCGAAAGAGTCCTGTATTGTTATTTTTCGTCACTACCTCCCCGGGTCGGGAGTGGGTAATTTGCGCGCCTGCTGCCTTCCTTGGATGTGGTAGCCGTTTCTCAGGCTCCCTCTCCGGAATCGAACCCTGATTCCCCGTTACCCGTGATCACCATGGTAGGCGCAGAAAGTACCATCGAAAGTTGATAGGGCAGACACTCGAATGAGTCGTCGCCGCCGCCAGGGACGTGCGATCGGCTCGAGGTTATCCAGAGTCACCAAAAGCGGCCGGGAGAGCGAGGCGCCCCCGGTTGGGTTTTTGATCTGATAAATGCACGCATCCCCCCTCCCGGACCCCCCCCGGGAAGAGGGGGGAGGGTGGGGGTCAGCGCTCGTCGGCATGTATTAGCTCTAGAATTACCACAGTTATCCAAGTAACGTTGGAGCGATCAAAGGAGCCGTAACTGATTTAATGAGCCTTTCGCAGTTTCACTGTACAAGCCCGTGTGTACTTAGACATGCATGGCTTAATCTTTGAGACAAGCATATGCTACTGGCAGGATCAACCAGGTAGCCGCGCCTTCCGCATCCCCCCAAAACCAACCGGAGTCGGGCGGAGGACGGTGGAACGAGCGCGATCCGACCCCCCCTCGTTCCACCCCCCACGACAGCGAGAAGCGGACGGGGGGGAAGCGCGGGAGGACGGAACGCGACGGAGCCCACCCGCGAACGGGAGGGGGCTCGAGCGCGGCGGCGGGTGTAGGAACGGAACCGTCACGAAGCTACGCGGTACGGGGGACCGCAGGTCAGCCAGAGGAATGCATTTCAGCTCCGGGGAAAAGACGCACGCGGCGGGGGGCTAAACCCGCCGGTCCTCCCCAGGCTCGAGCCAGACCACTCGATGGAAGGGCTCCCGGGCTTCTCGACCTCGCTCGGAAGGGTCGGCGTCCCCCCCTCTCTCTCTCCTCCCTGGGAAGGAAGGAAGGAAGGAAGGGAAACCCTCTCTCGACGGCGTCCGACCGTAGGGTTTCGGGAGGAACCGCCGTGCCTGAACACCGGCGCGACACCGGCCCGCAGGGGCCCTCCCTAGTCGGAACGTAAAAGCCAATCGTGTGGGAAAACCTCCGCCCCGGGAAGGAACGCAGGCAGGGGCGACTTAACCGCACGGGAAATCCTCCCCCAACACGGCTCCTGCCCGGGCACGAGGCCTCCGGAACCGGCCCGACAGCTCAACCGACCAGCATCGACATCGCCCGGGGGGAGGGGGACGGGACACGCGCGGATCGGGGGGAAGGAACTCAGGCAAGGCGACTTAACCGCAATGGAAATCATCCCGACCTGGCTCCTGGCTCCTAAACCGGCACGAGAACCGCCCCTCTCAATGGACACGTGCGAGGCGCGCTCACATCCTGCCCAGAAATAGAACCTCAATCCCCGGGCTTCAGCGTACAACACCGTGAAGTCTCAAGCGTTCGGCCCGATCCTTGGACTCCCATCCGGAGAGAGCGATGGTGTGGCGACCAAACTCGGCTCCGCTCACCCCAGTCCACGGTAGGGTGGGTCGGGCAGGGTTCCTCAGATCAAGCACGGTAAGACTTGGGTCTATAATGCGCGCGCGTGCGTATGGATTTCGTGAAGGACCCTTTGCCCACAACAGAGAGAGACCATCCGGGAAGACAAGGAGGAATCCCGTCAACTCCTGCCCAGCCACAGACTCCAAAGGACGGCTCCAAACGGGTCCTTCACATGCATTCTGACACCTCGGGTCCTGACTTAGTCAAACCATTTTGATCAAAAAACCCTGTCGACGGAAATCTCCGCGGACCCCCCCGTTGTACCTTGACCGCGGGACCCTGAAGGGAGGGAGGTCCCGGGTCCTTGGGAACAGGAGTCGCCGCCGCCCCGCAGCCCCGTTTCGCCTCCGCCCTCGGCAGACTTCCACAAACGGCCCCGAGGTGGCCATGGTCATCTAATGTTAAAGATAGGGAACATGACCATGTTTTTTTGAAAACTTTGATTCTGACGGAGCCGAAAAAGTCCGGACTCTGGTCATATAATGTTAAAGATAGGGATTTCCCTCCGAAAATTCCCCTCAACATGACCATGGCTCCCAAATCACCTCCGGAGAAGGTAGACATGACCAGAGACTGAAAGGGAACGCACGGAGGAGCCAAGGGCGCAAACCCCAGTTCTCGAGCCGGAAATGGGAGCCTCCAGG
>NW_026707841.1:0-19639 GCF_902713425.1 Acipenser ruthenus
GTTTATGACCTCAGTAGCTGTTCATAAGCCACTATATGAAATTAACATAATTATTTCCAGACTCATTTTTAGACTGAAGCGTTCGTAAGAACGTGGAGGCTGGATGAGAACCTCCAACCACACGCATCGCAAGTGGGCCTCTTACCAATTATGCAAAAGAGCCAGGCTCGTCTGCATTTGTGGTCACAAAGCTTTAATCTCACCTCAACGACTGGGTCAGAATCCGTAAAGACAGTGCATCACACCCAACTACAGTACCCTGTTGTCTAATTAAAAATCACAAGTACATTCAAAGAAGGTTGATGTTCAACTGAAAGCAAGTCATCGCCAGCAAGCATTTCCCCTAAAATTGTGTTCTTCAAGTCATGTCACGCTGCTGTGATAAAGGGTCTGCAACTGAACACAACTGTTCTCTATTGTTTCATCCCAGCACAGCAGGAGAATCCATCCCAGTGACTCTTCAAAGTGATGACAGCCTCCACAAAGCTTAATTGGAGAGACACATGCAGCAGGGAGGACATCTAATGCACAGGCTTCCTATAACTTCTTATATATATATATATATATATATAATATATATATATATATATATATATAGAGAGAGAGAGAGAGAGAGAGAGAGAGAGAGAGAGAGAGAGAGAGAGAGAGAGAGAGAGAGAGAGAGAGAGAGAATTCTGGGAGTCTGGAACCAACTCCCCAGTAATGTTGTTGAAGCTGACTCCCTGGGATCCTTCAAGAAGCTCCTTGATGAGATTCTGGGATCAATAAGCTACTAACAACCAAACGAGCAAGATGGGCCAAATGGCCTGCTCTCGATTTTAAAATTGTGAGGGCCATTAGACCGCCTTGAACATTCCCAGGCTGTATTTGAGTTTCTCAAATTTCCACTAGGGGGTATTCAACTTTCCAAAGGTTTGATCAGGTCCAGTTAGTGTTTACTTTTCTTTTTAAACAGCTGAAGAAGGGCTTTTGCCTGAAACGTCTTGAAAATAGAAGATTTTTTAATCTTTAAAAAAAATCTTTATTTAGCAGATGCCTTTATCCAAGGCGACTTACAGAGACTAGGGTGTGTGAACTATGCCTCAGCTGCAGAGTCACTTACAACTACGTCTCACCCGAAAGATGGAGCACAAGGAGGTTAAGTGACTTGCTCAGGGTCACACAATGAGTCAGTGGCTGAGGTGGGATTTGAACAGGGGACCTCCTGGTTATAAGCCCTATTCTTTAACCACTGGACCACACAGCCTTATATACAGCTCTGGAAAAAATTAAGAGACCACTGCAAAATTATCAGTTTCTCTAGTTTTACTATTTATAGGTATGTGTTTGGGTAAAATGAACATTTTTGTTTTATTCTATAAACTACTGACAACATTTCTCCCAAATTCCAAATAAAAATATTGTCATTTAGAGCATTTATTTGCAGAAAATGACAACTGGTCAAAATAACAAAAAAGATGCAGTGTTGTCAGACCTTGAATAATGCAAAGAAAATAAGTTCATATTCATTTTTAAACAACACAATAATAATGTTTTAACTTAGGAAGAGTTCAAGTACAAGGTTGTCCTGGAAGAAAACTTGCTTCCTCCTGCTCTGACAATGTTCCCCAACTCTGAGGATTGGTTTTTCCAGCAGGACAATGCTCCATGCCACACAGCCAGGTCAATCAAGGTGTGGATGGAGGACCACCAGATCAAGACCCTGTCATGGCCAGCCCAATCTCCAGACCTGAACCCCATTGAAAACCTCTGGAATGTGATCAAGAGGAAGATGGATGGTCACAAGCCATCAAACAAAGCCGAGCTGCTTGAATTTTTGCGCCAGGAGTGGCATAAAGTCACCCAACATCAATGTGAAAGACTGGTGGAGAGTATGCCAAGACGCATGAAAGCTGTGCTTGAAAATCAGGATTATTTCACCAAATATTGATTTCTGAACTCTTCCTAAGTTAAAACATTAGTATTGTGTTGTTTAAAAATGAATATGAACTTATTTTCTTTGCATTATTCGAGGTCTGACAACACTGCATCTTTTTTGTTATTTTGACCAGTTGTCATTTTCTGCAAATAAATGCTCTAAATGACAATATTTTTATTTGGAATTTGGGAGAAATGTTGTCAGTAGTTTATAGAATAAAACAAAAATGTTCATTTTACCCAAACACATACCTATAAATAGTAAAACCAGAGAAACTGATAATTTTGCAGTGGTCTCTTAATTTTTTCCAGAGCTGTATATATATATTTCCAGGCAGTCCCCTGCTCAACAACACAAAAGTTATTTATGAAGGGTAGACAACATGAGCATTGAGGTTTGTTTCCCTGTGATAGGATCAGGAAAATTCTGTGAGTGATCCTACACTAATAATGCACAAAGAACTTCTGCTTTACATCCAATTCAAAACCACTACATGCTGGGGCATCAGTCGGTGGAAGGTATCCAAGGGATTAACACAAAAGATTTGTATCTTTTGTATTTGTAACAGCAATTTCAGCTTGGATTTTGATTGTGTTAGATCTTGGGAGCTAAGCAGGTTGCCCCTAGGCACTTTGAATGGAGATCTTCAAGGCAAGCTTTGTGCAATGTGGGACACATTGACTCCTACCTCCTACCAATGCTGTGTTAGAAGCATTGAGATGTGGGACATGCCAATGCTCTGTGTTAGAAGCATTGAGATGTGGGACACGCCAATGCTCTGTGTTAGAAGCATTGAGATGTGGGACACGCCAATGCTCTGTGTTAGAAGCATTGAGATGTGGGACATGCCAATGCTCTGTGTTAGAAGCATTGAGATGTGGGACATGCCAATGCTCTGTGTTAGAAGCATGGTGATGTGGGACATGCCAATGCTCTGTGTTAGAAGCATTGAGATGTGGGACATGCCAATGCTCTGTGTGTTAGAAGCATTAAGATGTGGGACATACCAATGCTCTGTGTTAGAAGCATTGAGATGTGGGACATGCCAATGCTCTGTGTGTTAGAAGCATTGAGATGTGGGACACGCCAATGCTCTGTGTTAGAAGCATGGTGATGTGGGACATGCCAATGCTCTGTGTTAGAAGCATTGAGATGTGGGACATGCCAATGCTCTGTGTTAGAAGCATGGTGATGTGGGACATGCCAATGCTCTGTGTTAGAAGCATTGAGATGTGGGACATGCCAATGCTCTGTGTGTTAGAAGCATTGAGATGTGGGACACGCCAATGCTCTGTGTTAGAAGCATGGTGATGTGGGACATGCCAATGCTCTGTGTTAGAAGCATTGAGATGTGGGACATGCCAATGCTCTGTGTTAGAAGCATTGAGATGTGGGACATGCCAATGCTCTGTGTGTTAGAAGCATTGTGATGTGGAACATGCCAATGTTCTGTTTTCTTTCTGGATATTAAAGATCCCACAACACTCCTTTTTCAGAAGAGCAGGGTGTCCAAACAATGTGCATCCTGCCAGTACTGTAAAGTGACAATATGAATAAACTGCATTCAAAGTATAGCACCGGTAACTGCCACTAATTTATACCAGTATGTCTTTAGTTTTTTCCAACGGCTAAAATGAGAATCTGAATGAATTAAAAACTCAGGCACAATGCAACAGCGGTATTTTTCCATAATGAGTAGGTAGCTGATATTCGATATTTAAAAAAAAATAAAAAATGCCAAGGCAAATTAAACAACATGGCAGAAAAAGCACTGATTAGAGTTATTTTGCAGGTTTTGTTAGCATACAAATAAAAGTAATGAATGTATGGAAAATATTTCTAGTAAGTAAAATGTTGCCACGTGAAAGCTTGAAAAGTTAATAATTTGGGAAGTATTTGGTGCTCACTATTCTCTTTATTTAATGTATGTATGTATGTCTGGTTGTATGTATTTTATCTATTTATTTATGGACACTGTATCTCTTAAGGGAGTTGGTGCTTTACAGCTATGTGACCAGGTTTAAAAGATTAATTTGCTTTTGTACTCCAACAGACACCTTTTTATTATGTTCTGTGCTTTTGTGAAACAGTATCTGTTACTTAAAAATGTCTAGTTGACATTTAATGGAAAAAAAACACACCATAGCTCAGCTTACACTAAAAGGAGAGATATGTAGTACAGATTCTGTGTTACCTGTGAATTTTATAAAACTGAATTATATAAACTTTATTATTCTATTTGTCTCCTATGTGTTAAAACCTTGAAGTAATATCTCAACATGAAATGAAATGCCACCAAATTTCCTTTCATTTGGTTAATGTATCTGCAACAAAACTATAAGGGAGTGTCAGTGTTGAGAAGTGAGAAAATATTTAAATATGTTCTTTGTTTTGTGGTATCATTCATTACTAAACATCCAACCCAATTGAGCAGAGAGAAAGGGGTCTTTATACAGTGGCAAAATGTGCTTTTAAATAGATCAAGGAATCAAATTCACTAAAATGGAAAGATGAAAACAAAGCAGAAACTGTGGACTTTTAATGGTGCATCCTAATTTTGCATTTTTAACAGATTTATTTTTTTATGTATAGATTTCTAATCTCCTGTAAAACTAATCTGATTAAATCAAGATATCTTGAACTGTCAGAACTAATGACTTGAAGTGACTCGAGCCAGATTGGTGACTCAACTCGACTCGATTCGAGCTTGGCATTTCAAAGACTCGACTCGACTCGAGTCCCAATTTTGGTGACTTGTTACAACTCAGTTTGATCCTCTAACATCTAAACATCTGCTGTATCCTAGGATACAGTGCAGGGCTGCTTATTACAATGTCAGAGTCAAAATAAAACAGCATTTTAATCAAAATATTGTGTATTTCCTAGAAAACAGTACCGGGAAAATGCTGAATAATAGACAAAAATTGGGTATAAATCAGTAAAAGCCGATGTCAAGTTAAAAAAAAATCCTGTAATTTTTTGGTAAAATTCGGAATAAACCGGAGACGCAGAACACTACTTATGCTTCACCATGCTTTCACTATGGGAAGTGTTACAAGGCAAGTGGTAATGGATTAACTACAACCCTTAAGCCCATGTGAGTGCCCGAGCCTTCTCCAAGGTGCACTTCACTTCAGGAGGTGTGAGTATAGAGAAAAAAAGGATGGAATAACAAGGTCTACAGTGTAGTTTCCTCACACCACTGTTTTTAATAGCAGAATGATATATATTTTCTTTAAAAAGTCGATCAACAAAAAAAGCTGCTCTCAAACCCTTCCTCTAAAATCCTTTCCAAAAGGGAAACATCCCCTAATGATTTAGCCTTTGAAAACCACAACATTGTGTTACTCTTGTAAACACACTTGCAAATGATGCATAATACATTGGCTGCAGCAAAGTCCTGATTGTCTTATCAGGGTACAACAGAAAACAGTGCTGCTAACACACACCTAATGATCTGCTACACAATGACACCCACTGTTATTGCTCAGCTGCTGCATATTTCAAGGCAAGCCTGCAGAACAGGAGAGCTTTGAAGTTACCAGGAGGTGGAAAGAAATAAGATTCCACAGACATTTCGGGATATTCTTTCATATTTGAAATGATGCTGTATCACACAGAGCTAGCAAGATAACCTTACTAAGCACCTTACTAAGCCCCCTCGTTCCTTAAGAGGCACCCCAATAATTTGAAAGGTTTGTAAATAAATTAATTAGCAGGACAGGTTTTGCCTTGATTGACATAAATTCACTACTAAAATATCTCAATTGCCTGATTTCTTAATTCATATTAAAGGTACCTAAATCAAAATAAAAACTGTCACATCAGCAAATCAGCACGAAAGTGGATTTAGCTGTAGAGCACATGCCTAATCCTAAGAGAGAAATAAGATATGTATGAATCCATTTATCAAGCATCAGCACTACAGAATAAGACCACTGTACTTTACTGAAATAACTCATTACAAAGAGATGTAATCACCAGACTACTGTCATTATACAACATGATAAAAGCACAGCAAAGTGAAGAAGACAAAGAAGAAGAAGAAGAAGAAGAAGAAGAAGAAGAAGAAGAAGAAGAAGAAGAAGAAGAAGAAGAAGAAAGGCAATACGATTCCAGAAGCATATGGGGTTACCTCAGGTTTCAATTTAAGCCATATCACACAGGGCTCCCCTTTCCTACAGAAACTCACTTTCTTCAAACTATGAAGACTGCAGTCCTAATTTACAGAGCTGATTACTATTGACTAAATGAATCACACAAACGCCAAGATGTTAAAAAATACAGATAAGCTGAAAAATAGTGTGTAGGTGGACTCCATAACAAAGATCAATGTTAAAGTTACCTCAATCATGCTCTGTATTGATTTACAAGGATTATTATCATGTAACTGATTTAACCTTAACCAGCCTTAACCATGTAAGCAAGCATATCCCATTTAACATGCTTATATATGTAAACAAGCATGTAAGCAAGCATATCCCATTTAACATGCTTATATATATAAATCAGTTACATGATAATAATAATAGGAAAGGGGAGCCCTGTGTGATATGGCTTAAATTGAAACCTGAGTAACCCCATATGTTTTATATATATATATATATATATATATATATATATATATATATATATATATATATATATATATATATATATGAGAGTATTCCGGGTCAAGTTTCATTGCACGGTTTCTGCATTTGATCTAAACAGAGTTCCTTTTCTTTTTAGTTGGCAGGTTGTGGATTTTCTCAATACATTTTGATTAGGCAGAGTTATTACACCAAAATTGAAGCCGATCCCCAGATACAGCTTATTAAAATTGTTCCCTAAGAACTGATAAGATTGATTGCTCTGTCACTCCTCTCTTGGTGTAATTGTGCTGTAGGTGAACATCAATTTACTTCAAGGGACTACTCTGAATGCCAGACTGCTGCAGAAATAATTCATAATTTACTGCTGTTCATAACTGCGTTTACCACAAACTGATGTAAACAGAATAATACAAGCTTTATTCTGCAATGTGCTTACGAAATGTCATTTAGAAAGAGTCTAAGTAGATTGTTCAGGGGGCGTTGTGTTGTCTATTTCAAATTGACCAGCAAAGTGACTCTGCTTAGCTGTGTCAGGTGATTGGGTGATAAGGGCTTTTGAAATACTGAGTACATAAAAATGTGATTGCATTTCTGATGCACTCACTAGGTAGATGAATTGCACTGCGGATCCTTTTTAAAAAAATCCTATTTTGTTAGACGGCATGGATACCATTCGTCTCTGATTATATCTTTCATCGTAAAGGACAAATTTGTGCCTGTTTCAAAATGATAACGAGAAAAGAAAGCAAAATATATCCATCTTACAGAATTTCCATGTACAGTATTTATACTGCTGCGTACTAAAGTGATCAACTATTTTGTACAAATAATCAGTTACAAATCGTTTTAACTTTGTTGTATGTCCAAAGTTTAATGATATGCTCGCTGCAATGATCTGTGAAATTACACATGCAGCCCATTCATGTCTTTGTTACGGCTGAACAGAGACATTTTCAAAATCATCCAAGGTGCGGGCGTCAGGACCTCATTTTCCACTGTGCTATAAGGCATGGCTTGTTTTATTTAGTAAGCTCAAAAAATTATTGGACTTCCTTTTACTCTTAAATTGATTTAGTTTTACTACAGCATCGCCCTTAAACTGGGATATTTAACTTAAATGAAGGGGAAGCAAACAGAACAGCCATTCAAGGTAAAACTATAAAACAACTCAAGCAAACAAATGCTTTGGCTAATGCATTCATAGGTATTATAAGAAACAAACAGCATCACAATTAGTTCAACAAACATCTAGTGATCAGGAATAGAAAAACAAATAACTCCTGTATTAATCAGTCACGCATGACACAGTGAACAGACTCCAAACGTGAAACTTAGACACATGGGAATGATGTTCTAACAGAATGTGTTATAAGTGGAGTGCACCTGTATAGTAATATATATATATATATATACTTTAATCTGTATTCCAGTTTGAAAATCATCATGAGCTAGATTTACTAAGCGTTTATAAATGAACAGTTTATTTTATTCCACGATGAGCAAACGTTGCTTAGCAGGCTAATAATGCAATAGTTACGTTTTAATAAGCACTGCATTCTCATTCTCTTTGAAATCAAACACACAAACAACTACTGCAGTAACTAAAACCATTGCCAATTGTTATTGTTCAGGTCCTAAACCTGGCAATTACATTATATCCCCAGTACTGTGCATAGAGCATCAAGTTTCCAGGGGGCACTTGTAGTAAAGGCAGGCAGACAATCTAAATGGATTTAAAAGAAATCATAGTATGACCAGAATTAGTCGATCAGTACTCTGGTCTCCTGCTAGGGAAGAGCTGGTAATAATCCTACAAAGACTTAGCATGCACACCTGACCAATGATTGAAAATACTACTGAGCCCTGAGCAGCACAGATAATATGCTTGAAAGGAAATACAATATCTGGAGAGTCCAAATAATGTTTCATGCTACAGATATAAGGCACTGTTTTACAAATAGCAAACAGCTCTAAACTTACGTTTAATCCCATCTGGAACACTGGCTGTCCCATAACATTTGCAAGCATTCGGATTAATGCAGCACCCTGTGAACAAAATGGGCAGAGTTCAAAAACTGTAATGATAATAAGGTATTAAAGACACATAGTTTTTATACTTTAGACTAAAATATAACTTCAGAAAAAAAGTCTTTAAATTAGGCTGTTCTAGAATCCATTAAAATTCTGAATTATGAAACCCATACTCAAGACCATTTCAAAATGGCTTTCTGCAAACCCACATTGCTTTTTGGAACACTTCAGTTTAATGGTCTGTTATACAATAATACAGACATTCGCATTCAGAAAACCAAAGCATTCGGCTCACAGAAGAACATTTTTACTTTAAAGTGTGCACACTTATCTTAAGGGATTAGGAAAGACTACAACAAACTGTTTACCTTACTTTTTAGCAGCTTTGTCTGGGTATGAAACGTTACCGTTTTCCTTCCTGTTGATTACAATCACTTTGTATTTCATATTCTGTTTCTCTGACATTTCATACCCATATCAAGTTGCTATTTAAGACAAACACATTCCTGTGCAAGTAGCCTGCGATATTAGATGCTCAATGCTCCTTACTTTTCTCTGTTACGGTGTGTGTGTGTGTTTATAAATGCTACTTTTTAACTGTTTTTGCTTGTAGTGGAAAATTACATGAATATCCAAAACTTTTACAAAAAAAAGTCTTTAAATAACTAGTTAAAGATTTGTAATCAAGTAGATAATAACATGTTTACAGATGCTTTTTAAATGGATAAACTGAATCGTATTCAGGTGATGTCATCAGAGATACAAATATAGTCACACCACGGATATACCACAAACTACAGAGCCATATGGAAAGGGTGTTTTTAATGAATGTGTGATGTTGTTCACCTTTTTATAGGCAATCCAGTCAAACACTCTGTCTATGTCTGTTGCCTTCAGCACCTCCTGGGATATGGGGTGGGAGCTGGCGAGGCCATCAAGTAGCATCACCTCGTGTAGAACATCCGTCAGGAACCTCTGCTTCTCCTGAGAACATCACAAACAACAAGGACATTGGCTGGCTTACCAGCCTCACACTGCCCAAAACATTTAATTTAATGCATAGGCAAAATCATTCATCGACCGACACCCAAAGTGAGATTGTTAGCCAAACAGGACAGAAGATTACATACTTTACTTTCCCCTGAAAAAGATCAGATATAGTGTTCTAGAGTTCAACTGCAAGCACAGGCGGTGTGTATAAGAGGTTTCGGGAGGCTAAGCCTCCCCAAAATAAATTGCCCAAACCGTCACAAGAAATTGTTCTGACCAACACAAAAAATATTTGTGAGAGAAGAAGACTGATTCTTTTTTCCTGCACACGCGCAAAGCAGGTCTAACAAACATACTTCTCGTTTTCCTACTGCGCAACCGCCAGACCGCTAGGGCAGCTGGGATATCAACATCAGCACTGCAGTACAGATACAGTTGGATTTCAATGTCATTGTAGGAGACAATGCTTGGCTGGTTTAACGTCAATTCTTCCCGCCGATCTGAGCCCCCCATACCGCTGCAGGAGGCAGCCGACGAAGCTCTAAATCCTTTTCTCTCGTTCCCTTGCCTGGAACATCCTCTTCACAATTTCTACATTTATTAAAATTGCTGTTATCTATACAAACAGCTTGATCCGAATCTGATTTTATAGAACTTGTGGCAAAATATTTTCGTAGCATACTGTCTGTTTTGACACACCACCATTTTGTGAGAATTTGATCATTGTGACCCTACAGTCAGTACATACTTCCTTTGACTGTTTGAACAAATGCCACCTTTCACAACACTGTTTGTGGTGCCAGGTTATGAATGTTTCTGATGTTTTTTCTTTAGATTTTTCCAGTCCTTAATTTTCAGTGAAAGCAGGGTCTTTTGAACTTCTGAAAAAGTGTCTTCAAGGAAAGCAGAAAACCGCATCTGCCTGCTTACTGTACTCTAAATATGAAAACATATTTTAATATTCTCATGAAAATGAATGGTTTTGCTTACCAAAGACAGTTTTCGGATACACAAGAAAAAAGGCTATGACGGTCCTGTTGCAGTATCACCGAGGTCCAAAATATAGGATTTAGTTGGAATTTCAATGTCATTCGAGGAGACATTGCTTGGCTGGTTTATGTCCATTCTTCCCGCCAATCTGAGCCCCATATAGATATTTGAAAGTTTACGACAAGAGTGCAGTTATTTTTATTGCAAATATACCTTATGAAATACGTTGAATGCCCCTTGATTATAAGTACGAGAGTAAGTGCATGTTTAGAAGCTTAATAGTCAGTATTAATAATTGATTTAAATTGGTGTGAAGTGATGGAAATGGTGTTCAAAATTGGTGTAGGTACTGTACGACTGCAGAACAGGTTAACAGATTTAAAGGTTTTTTTAAAAAAGTGCAGCTTGTTATCCTTACTGTTTTTTCTAATTTGCTTAAATATGCATAACATGTTTTAAAGTACAAGCTAGTGCTATGTTAAACTTCATTTATTTTGGCCGCCTTATTTGGAAAAAAAACAATGTCAAATATATGTGTAGCATCCCTGAGTGGTTTCGAGGTCTGTTTTGTGCTATAAATTATTATACAGTACAAGTTCTCAAAAAGATGCAGGAGAATGAATCTGGTTTACAGCTTTTATTTCAAACTCAACACAATGAATTAAACTTAGTATTCACAATCACTAGTAACAGAGTAATAAAAATGCAAGTCTTAATTTTTTTTATATATATATAATATCTGTGTATATCTTCAATAAATGCAGGGGGGAAGTGGAATAGCCTACCCAAACAAAAGACTCACTCACCACCTATGACTGCAAGGATTCTTTTTTTATGGAAACATTAGATTTATACAGTGCCTTTCACTGGTACCATGCCAAAGTGCTATGTGACAAATATTAGAAACAATGCGATTGTTTCTAAACAATGTGATTCAGCCTGGTAAACACATTCTGCAGTATACTACAGAGAAATGGGTTATTTGAAACCTGTGGGAACAGAGCACATACACACCTCAGTTTACAAGCACAGCACACATAACAACACACTCAGGTCAGTCCATCACATACAGTATTTATAAATATCAATTGTCTGCTTAATTGTCCAAAATGATTGCTCTCTGTTGCCAAATTATGGAAGAGATGGTCCCATCTGTCCTTGTGTGCCGTTACCAAATTACACTGAATGCATAGGCCTAGGAATTCTCAGGACTAAGCAATTAGCACTGTCTCAGGTATGACAATGAGAAGCCAGTGTATTAGAACGTTCCTCCCTCAGCAGCTTGAAACCCTGTCCCACACAGTAATGCTATGACCCCGCCAGCCTTGTAATCTTCAAATAAATCAGAGAAACGGGAGAGTGAGCTGCGGCATCCTTAAGGGATATTAACGACTCATTTGCTGTGAAAATGTATTTTTCAAGTGTCAAAAAAAAAGAATGACAGTTTGCACCGTCTGGGGAAAATTACAGAAGTAGACAACCACAATGTGTGCATCATGTAGTTAGATTTTTAGCTCTCGGTGTTTGTAGATGCATGAAACCTCTTTTCCACTGAGACCCTGAGTGCCAGAATTCAAAAGCATGAACACACAAATGCTGTGATGAAGGCTTAAGCTAAATTAAAATATATGTACAGTTGTAGACAAAAGTATTGGCACCCTATGCTTGCATGTTTGTCACCTGTTAGGCGACCTTAATCCCTGCGGGCCTTGAACAGAAATGTAGCCATCTCTTCTTTCCTGTTTATAATTCACAGTAGTGACTTGCATTTACGATACTCTAAGAGCTGAGCAGCTAACAATTGTGAGTTCTAAATTTGATTTGACCTTGCAGCTCAACTTTTAGAACAACTAGATAAATGTATCCATGGTATGACATGCATTAAAATGTCTCTTTTTAATACCGACCAATAAGCTTATGTTACAGCAGTCTTGTAAGCTGATTACAGGCAGCATATTTAGACCTAATGTCTTTCTCAGGTATAAAAATTGCATTAATCACACTATAGATGCCCAGCTGATCAAACTACTCATCCTACAGACAAGTGATTAAAGGGGCACTACACAGCATACCAGCAGTACTCTTGTAAATATTGTAAAGGAAAACATTCATTCTCCAGCGGGATATCTTCAAACTTCATTACCTCCTTTACAACTGGGTAGACCTTTCTGGTATGACATCATTCCTTTGGTACATTGTGGGTTTTAAAGGTCTGCAAGGTAAAGGATCTGTTTAGGGAAAGGACCTCTTTCCAGGCTGCAGACCCAAGGCAACATCTTGGCATCTCTCAATCAAGATGGTCTGCGAAAGACCTGCTTCCCATTGTCTTTGCAGAATTCTTTACCTGCAGTTACACAGCCTTTTATCGAGCCTCTGAACTTTGATGAATAAAACTAGTTGGTAGACTGAGCCTTTTATGGAATTGTTTTCAGTTCTATTGAAATGCTAATGCGCTGTTGTACTGTGGTATTCCATTTCAATGATGTCTAGTTGCAGCCAGCCCTGTCCATTTCCCAGGGCACTCTTGAAAATGAGACTGTGCTTCTCAAGAGGTTTTTCTAGGGAAGGTTTTTTTTTTAATAAATAAATATATAGATACATACATACATACATACTGTGGCAGACTAGGGGGAAGAGGAGAGAAAAATGTAGTCCATGAGGGGCTGAGGGACTACATCCCCCAGAATGCCACAAGAGGGAGCCAGGATGAGGCTCACCTGGCTCTAACTATGAAAGAATGTCACCTGCCTGCGATTAGCTGTGAATTATAATTGCACACACTTGCTGGAAAGTAAAAGTCATACCAACACCAAGTATGCCATGAATATTTGAATCAGTCTAATTGTTTACGAAGCTCATGCATGTTTTACTCAAGACGTCAGTTGTGCACGATTGCTTTATTATAACTATCTTCCTATTGTACCTGCTCCTCTGCAAAGCCAGGTCACCATTAACAACAGATTATTTTGTCTCTTTGTTTTTTGTTTTCTTTTGGAATGCGTTTATGGCAATTTGTGTTTTACAGAGCTATCATTAGCTGGTAATGCAGCCTGATTATTAAGACATCATTCTGGGTATAATCTTTTTTATTAGTCTAAATATGCAATTTCCATTAGAAAATAAATCCATTTGAGATAATAATATGGTACGTGCTATTAAAAAGTTTCACATTGTAAATGTAAGTCTTTATGTCCGACAGTGTTCTAATTACCTGCTAGACAACTGATAATGGCTACAGTTAGGTGTCCCGAATGAAAGTAAATTATCCACAGGTTAATGATTACTGTGGAGAAACCAAAAATCTTTTTTTTTTTTATGTTGTGACAGGGTGCCCACCCCTTGTGCATATTTATGTATATATTATTTATATAATATTTGTATTATTATTATTTATATATTTGTGTATAATGTATTTGTATGCGGGCAGATGAAGCCGTCCGTCAGTGTGGATGGGGCAAATACCCCATCCCTAGAACTCTCGTGGGAATGTGGCTGGAGCCTTACTAAGGTAATGTATTAATAGGTAATCAAAGCTCCAGCCACAAATATAAAATGACCCACTCTCGGCTCATTAGGGAGAGAGAGTATCGGAGGCAGAGATATACGTGAGGTAGAAGAGAACGATTAAAACATTTCTATATTGAAATATACTTGTTTCATTATCTGTTCTGTGTTTATTTCGTTGGCCAACGTGCCCTTTCCTTTTGTGTTTTTATAATAGTGTTTTTGTTATTTAATTTAATAAATATGCGGCTGCGGCCTATTCAGCCCTGTACCTTTGTTTTGACTGCTGCTTCCTGAACCTGACATCACGACCCTCGCACCACTCTGGCCATCACTGTGACATATGTGTATGAAGGCATTTTTAAAATGTGTCTTTAGGTTTTTGGATTGCATCATTCAGACTACTTATAATTTGAGTTGCTGTTTGAAAGTGTGTTTAGATCTTCCAGCCTAGTCCTTCTTTGAACTGTTCTTCCATAGTGACTACCCACCAATGCATTGAGCCTGCACCAGTAAATGGTGTATATGGAGCGAAGTAAAAAGCAACACTGTCAAGATGTATTCAAGTATGAGAAAATAAAAAGCTGAAGAAAGTAAACAGTTATGTTTTAAGGCTTTTTCTATAAAGTAATGGTGTATAATATCATGATTTGTTTTTAATTGTAGTGAACTCAGAGATAAGCATTCTGAATTATAATAAACAACAAGGCCTAAAAACTAATTATCACTTAATTAAGGTGGAAATGACTAAGGTGTACTTTTTATGAAGGACTGAAAAATGAGAGTGATTCACATCCCCACTTTTTCGATGAATCTGGAAAACTTGAATGGGTGTACTTTAATTAACATTTATTAGGAGACCGTGATTAGTCATGCCTGCTAATTAATGTACGTTTTGAAAATAAGGAGAAAACTAAAAGGACTGCAAAACAGTTCCGGGGTACATTTAGGTGTTTATTTTTTAAATTTTTTATCATGTAAATAACCACTTAAAAATAATGCTTCCTTTTCATGTTTTACTTTTTTCTGCAAAAACATCATCATCATCATCCTCATCCTCATTTTTTTTTTATTAGTAGTAGTCAATTACGTCATCATCATCATAATGATCATCATCATCATCATCATCGTCATCATCGTCATCGTCATCACCATCATCGTCATCATCATCATCATCCTCATCCTCATTATGTTTTATTAGTAGTAGAAATCGTAGTAGTCAATTCTGTAGTCGTGGTACTATTATTATTACTAGAGTGCATCTGCAGGTTAGGTTTGCTTAGACTGCTAAGAATCTTACTATAGGTGGTAATTCCTGGAGTTATAAAGACCGGGTCCTGGCAAAGATTGAGCTGTGTTTCAGAATAAGGAAACATCATTGGTCCCTTACATATATATGCCAAAAGCATTTTAAACAAAATAATATGGCTAGCACTTTATGTTAGTGGGCATACATAAATATGTAATTCTATTGTAATAACTGGGTAGCTACTAATGGTCCATGCTATAACACGGTAACTGCATGTATAAATGGTCTTCATCATGTCTTTACAATGTAATCACATTAGGTAACAACATATTGTTCACAAAGACATTTCCAAGTAATTACACAGCATGTACTGTGTATGAGCAGAATCGAATGGTAATTACATGGTTATTATAAGGTAGTGACATTGCTATTCATGTCCTGTAATCTAAACTGGATGAAATACAGGTTTTAGAGTGCTCAATAAGGTTAATGCAGTAAAGGTCGGAGCGCATAAAAGCAGACAGCTCTACCCAGCAGTGAATACAGGTCAGTCTGAGGAGACGTCAAAGCATTAACTGGGTTATGTATAGATTAAGCCTCACACTGAGCTTGACCGCAGAAGGTCATGCATTTGAAACTAACCACAGTAATTAGTGGGCGCTCTGCCCAAGAAAACCCATATATGAATAAGGATCGGGAATAAAATCAAGCTATCCACTCTACTATCGTGTCTAACATTGCAGAACTAACTGTTTTGACTGTTCCAGAATGTAGAAATGGAATGACTATTTGTGACAAATTTAGAGTAAATAGACTTAGGAAATACAGGAAGTAGTAAATAAGGTGCAGGACTTGGAACACAGAGTTAAAATACTGTCCAGTTAGATGCTGTACACGTGGCTGTATGATACTATGGTGATCAGGTGCGATTCTGGCCATACTTAGTCCTCCACAAAATCAAGCTATTCCAAGAACGCGTAACAAGAAAGCTTGGATTTAGATCTGTAGGTATTTGTCCTCGGGCAATGCTAATTTGTTGTGTCTGCACAAGATCTGCCACAGGCATGTAATGCCCTTTCAAATCCCAAGCCTACGCTCCTTGTTGTTTCATTATCGTTGTGCACGACTGGTAAGTTGGTAGTGCAGAAAGCAATTGTCCATATTTACCAAGGTCTTTAAACCAAAATGTAATTTGCACTGACATAAATAAAACTGTAAATGTAATTTGCACTGACATAAATAAAACTGTAAATTTAATTTGCACTGACATAAATAAAACTGTAAATGTAATTTGCACTGACATAAATAAAACTGTAAATGTAATTTGCACTGACATAAATAAAACTGTAAATGTAATTTGCACTGACATAAATAAAACTGTAAATGTAATTTGCACTGACATAAATAAAACTGTAAATTTAATTTGCACTGACATAAATAAAACTGTAAATGTAATTTGCACTGACATAAATAAAACTGTAAATGTAATTTGCACTGACATAAATAAAACTGTAAATGTAATTTGCACTGACATAAATAAAACTGTAAATGTAATTTGCACTGACATAAATAAAACTGTAAATGTAATTTGCACTGACATAAATAAAACTGTAAATTTAATTTGCACTGACATAAATAAAACTGTAAATGTTTGCAAAAAAGTTTATTTCAGGACTTGAATGTGTGTTGAAGGTGTTTGTCACATGTTGTAATATTTGCATGTTAATTTGCCTTGCCAAAAAAACTGCACTTTGGAGCAGAGGCCTTGATAAATCTGTCCCACACAGTATGTTGTCGTGTTTGAAGCAGTTTCTTCCCCTGACAAATACTTTACTTTGTTTTCTATACAGCATCGTCTACAAACAGGCACCATTCTTAACAACTGTGTGTTTCATTTAGCAGAATCCAGACAGGATATGGTTTTGATCTGGTGAATTCACTTAATGTGTCTCAGTGGCTGCTTTGGGCCACTATTTAATGAACCTCGTGGGCAAAAGTACTGGACTTGGCCCAGATTAATTTAGCACTGAATGTTTTTGCTATTCATTTGACCCAACCACTAGTAGACAACACAGTCAAAAGCAGGTTGACAAAAACAATTGAGAACATGGAATGCCACCTACAGCTCATTATTGGCAATTATTTTGCAAACATACTTTTTTATTGTTCAATTTGTTTTTTTTCTTTTTTTCATAAAGTAATAGAAATTCAAATGAAATGCTGATAAATACACAAGGCTTGTTTCTTTAACTCCTCTGCATATACATGTGGAACACTGACAGTATATTTTACACTTAACTGATTCAATAGATACGCTTTGCTGGACAGCTGATGCTTACAAGTGCACCAGCTGGTACCGCTCGGCAATCCCAGAAATAGAACAGACAGGAGTACTGCGGAAAGGCAAACTAAAAGCCATCTGAGGTAATCTGACATATTGGAGTTAGGTAACTTACCATGTGCCAGTCTGGGAAGAGGAAGTCTGCACCCAAGAATTCAAAGAAATGGGCAAATCCCTCTTTTAGCCAAACATCCTCCCACCACACTGGTGTCACCAGGTCCCCAAACCACTACGGGAGAGAAGAAAGAAGGTTGAGTCTTTTAATTACCAAGGACCTGAAACATACCGGTCTTTACAGGTATACTTTGTTGCATTTTCATAAAGTTTCATCTTGTTCCTGTTCTGTATCATAATTTATATTTTTTCAATCGTTCTGTGGTTTGGTAGTTTGAAAAATGACCACTAACGTTGTACAGCTGTACTTTCTGTGCATCGGCAGGTTGACAGACATGGTCAAACTTGGGAAGGCATTTATCTCCACTGGTGTTTATATCAGTTGATTACACCCCTTCTTTGGAGCTGCAAATGAACTTTGAGCTCCTTACAAAAGGTAGATCTTCATTCATCAGTGACAATTGCAAAGTGGTGTCGGTTCTTGCTGCAGTTTTGAAGAGCGGACAAGTTTGCCTACTTAAATTCCCCTAATATAGTAGCTTTCTTCATTATCACAAACTGCAAGAAAAATAAGCTAGCACAGTTGCTGGTAATGGATCTTTGGCCATAGCCATCTATCTATTTAAAAACTTCTACTAAAGCTCCAAGACAAACCTGTATATCAGATAACCTAAGGTGGTATGCGAAGAGAACCAGATCTTCCAAATATTTCCTAAATGCCCCTAGCATCACTAACTCTTTTCTATCATGTATTTATAAACTGTTAAAATGAATTTTAGTTGGACTGTAAATTCTGATCTGTATGCTGAACCTGTAGAGTTCAGTCCCATCCTTCTGATTCAGGCATGAAGGAAAAAATAAATGTGACTCTAGGTTTGCGGATGTTGTGTTTAGCCTAACAAATACATACAGTATATAGAAATAGTATTTTAATCACCATAATGCTGGCTTGTTTTTTCTTTCTTTCTTCTTTTACAGCTTTTTGTTTTTTCAGTAAGCATTCCCAGCAGTGTTGTACTTGGCCCCCCGTTGATACACAGCAGAAAGATTACCATTCCTCCTGATCTCATTCCGGATTTAGAAACTCTTTAATATGTGTACATTTATGAAAGTAGGCATGACGAACAGCAGCTCTACTTCTATGTCTGTAGTTGGAATTATTGGTGGGTATTCTAAGGATGACATGTCCTGTAAAAATGATCAACCATCAAAAACAAACACCAGTATGACAAAACAGGATACTTGTTAGCTTGTAAAACTAGCCCTGTAATTTATTATTGTGTTCAAATATCTTTAATGGTTTGAGAAAATGTAAAGACACTGAATGCACTAACAATGCACCCAGATCAGTGCAACACTACATTTAAACATCAAGCACATTCAGCAGGTGACCTGTTTAAGTAACATTAACATGATTAACTGCTGAATGTTTTTGTTTTTTAGTAATACATTTTTTGTGTAACTCTGATTACATGTAGACTGTTATGTAGGACAGGGCTACTTTGTACAGCGTGATACCTTCAGAGAAGCTTCAAAGTTGAATAAATTGAAGAAAACCGTGAAAAGGGAACTGAAGCTAATGAATGCTCTGGAAATTGGGTTTTACAAGTTTAATTACCACAACTTTAAACACAGGAATGTGAGAAGAGGCTGGTCTGTGTACTGTAGATATGTGACTTGAACAGCAGGATCAATTAAATACTTCCATACGTTTGAAATGAAAATGCAACTTTGTTCCAGGTGCCTTCTGTGCACTCCCCTAAGCATGCCTTGGTTTATTTACTGTTATGAGCTTTCTGCAAGACAATATTAAGGATATTGAATGCAAGAGCACCTTTGAAGTTTCCAATCCTTGCTACTGAGCTGTGGTTCCAGCTGGGACTTCATTAGTCACCCGCAATATCTGC
>NW_026707842.1:0-19637 GCF_902713425.1 Acipenser ruthenus
CTTTCTTTTTTTCTCTCTCCTTTCTTTTTTTCTCTCTCCTTTCTTTTTTCTCTTTCTTTCTTTCTCCATTCTTTCTTTCTCTCCCCTTTCTTTCCTTCTTACCTACTTTCTCTCTCTCTCTCAGTGAATCTTTGTGCTGCTCTGGGCTGCAGTCTATATGGCAAAATGTTTTCATACAAGATCAGATTAGCATAATTTGAACACACACCATGACAAAGGCGCGTGCACACACACACACACAGTGACACACAGACACTAGAAATCTATGTACAGAAGTAACACTCCCATTGCATAACAGTTCGATCCGTTCCTGGTTTTACTACGAGCTTGTTACCTGCACACTGTGGTTAATCCAAGCTCATATTAAAACCCGGAAATGGATTACGCATTAGGAGTCTTCTTTCCAGCCCTGCTCTCTGTCTGTCACCCTCGACACGTGGGATGCATCTAGCAACAGAACCACCTGTCTTGTAGAGATTAAGTTTCTCTCTCTCTCTCTCTCTCTCTCTCTCTCTCAGACGTTCACAGCCTGGTGTAACTCTCATTTGCGGAAGTCAGGAACGCAGATCAACAACATTGAAGAGGATTTCAGAGATGGCCTCAAACTCATGCTGCTGCTGGAGGTCATATCAGGTACACACCAAGTGGAGCGCCAACCAAGTCTGCTCGTAGCGCTGCAGCATGATCACTGAGCCTCCCTTTAAAGGAGGGCTGACCATCTTTAAAATCCATTCTCTCACCTCTTATTAGCTTTATTAACACGATCACTGGCCCCTCCCTTTAAAGGAGCGCTGACCATCTTTAAAATCCATTCTCTTACCTCTCATTAGCTTTATTAACATGATCACTGGCCCCTCCCTTTAAAGGAGCGCTGACCATCTTTAAAATCCATTCTCTCACCTCTTATTAGCTTTATTAACATGATCACTGGCCCCTCCCTTTAAAGGAGCTCTGACCATCTTTAAAATCTATTCTCTCACCTCTTATTAGCTTTATTAACATGATCACTGGCCCCTCCCTTTAAAGGAGCGCTGACCATCTTTAAAACCCCTGGCTCCCCCAGTCACACTGCTGTCTGTCTGTCTGTCTGTCTGTCGGTCTGCAGGTGAACGGTTACCCAAACCTGAGCGAGGCAAGATGAGGGTCCACAAGATCAACAACGTCAACAAAGCGCTGGACTTCATCGCCAGTAAAGGAGTCAAACTGGTTTCCATCGGGGCTGAGGGTGAGTGGGGAGGGGAGGGGACTTCACTGAGGGGAGCTCTTGAACCCCAGGACTGGGTGCAGCAGCAGCAGCAGCAGGGCTAGTGTGAGTTTCTAACCCTGCTCAAACTCCTGGCTCCTGATCATTTCAATATTAATAATAATAGACTTCACTGAGGGGAGCTCTGAACCCCAGGACTGGGTGCAGCAGCAGCAGCAGCAGCAGGGCTAGTGTGAGTTTGTAACCCTGCTCAAACTCCTGGCTCCTGATCATTTCAATATTAATAATAATAGACTTCATTGAGGGGAGTTCTGAACCCCAGGACTGGGTGCAGCAGCAGGGCTAGTGTGAGTTTGTAAACCTGCTCAAACTCCTGGCTCCTGATCATTTCAATATTAATAATAATAGACTTCATTGAGGGGAGCTCTGAACCCCAGGACTGGGTGCAGCAGCAGCAGCAGCAGCAGCAGGGCTAGTGTGAGTTTCTAACCCTGCTCAAACTCCTGGCTTGTGATCATTTCAATATTAATAATAATAGACTTCATTGAGGGGAGCTCTGAACCCCAGGACTGGGTGCAGCAGCAGCAGGGCTAGTGTGAGTTTCTGACCCTGCTCAAACTCCTGGCTCCTGATCATTTCAATATTAATAATAATAGACTTCACTGAGGGGAGCTCTGAACCCCAGGACTGGGTGCAGCAGCAGCAGCAGCAGCAGGGCTAGTGTGAGTTTGTAACCCTGCTCAAACTCCTGGCTCCTGATCATTTCAATATTAATAATAATAGACTTCACTGAGGGGAGTTCTGAACCCCAGGACTGGGTGCAGCAGCAGCAGCAGCAGCAGGGCTAGTGTGAGTTTGTAACCCTGCTCAAACTCCTGGCTCCTGATCATTTCAATATTAATAATAATAGACTTCACTGAGGGGAGTCCTGAACCCCAGGACTGGGTGCAGCAGCAGGGCTAGTGTGAGTTTGTAAACCTGCTCAAACTCCTGGCTCCTGATCATTTCAATATTAATAATAATAGACTTCATTGAGGGGAGCTCTGAACCCCAGGACTGGGTGCAGCAGCAGCAGCAGCAGCAGGGCTAGTGTGAGTTTCTAACCCTGCTCAAACTCCTGGCTTGTGATCATTTCAATATTAATAATAATAGACTTCATTGAGGGGAGCTCTGAACCCCAGGACTGGGTGCAGCAGCAGCAGGGCTAGTGTGAGTTTCTAACCCTGCTCAAACTCCTGGCTCCTGATCATTTCAATATTAATAATAATAGACTTCACTGAGGGGAGCTCTGAACCCCAGGACTGGGTGCAGCAGCAGCAGCAGGGCTAGTGTGAGTTTGTAACCCTGCTCAAACTCCTGGCTCCTGATCATTTCAATATTAATAATAATAGACTTCACTGAGGGGAGTTCTGAACCCCAGGACTGGGTGCAGCAGCAGCAGCAGGGCTAGTGTGAGTTTCTAACCCTGCTCAAACTCCTGGCTCCTGATCATTTCAATATTAATAATAATAGACTTCATTGAGGAGAGTTCTGAACCCCAGGACTGGGTGCAGCAGCAGCAGCAGCAGGGCTAGTGTGAGTTTGTAACCCTGCTCAAACTCCTGGCTCCTGATCATTTCAATATTAATAATAATAGACTTCACTGAGGGGAGCTCTGAACCCCAGGACTGGGTGCAGCAGCAGCAGCAGGGCTAGTGTGAGTTTGTAACCCTGCTCAAACTCCTGGCTCCTGATCATTTCAATATTAATAATAATAGACTTCATTGAGGGGAGTTCTGAACCCCAGGACTGGGTGCAGCAGCAGCAGCAGCAGCAGCAGCAGGGCTAGTGTGAGTTTCTAACCCTGCTCAAACTCCTGGCTCCTGATCATTTCAATATTAATAATAATAGACTTCATTGAGGGGAGTTCTGAACCCCAGGACTGGGTGCAGCAGCAGCAGCAGCAGCAGGGCTAGTGTGAGTTTGTAACCCTGCTCAAACTCCTGGCTCCTGATCATTTCAATATTAATAATAATAGACTTCACTGAGGGGAGCTCTGAACCCCAGGACTGGGTGCAGCAGCAGCAGCAGGGCTAGTGTGAGTTTGTAACCCTGCTCAAACTCCTGGCTCCTGATCATTTCAATATTAATAATAATAGACTTCACTGAGGGGAGCTCTGAACCCCAGCATTGGTGTGAGTTTCTAACCCTGCTCAAAATCTGACACATTTCCAGTGTAAACATAACGGTAAATTAAGGGGTAAAAAAATCAGCCCCACTCCCAAGGTTTGAAAACTACATTAACAGTATGGCCTTTTCACATGGAAAATGCTTTTTTTTTTTTTAATTTGCTGTTGGTTACAGTCTCTGGATCACGTGGCCCTGCTTCTGCTAGCGAAAGCAACATTCCCTGCCAGCGTGCCTCGGTTGCAGAGACACGTTTCACTTTTTGCATAGCCACTTAGATTTGCATTATCTTCAGGGACAACCTACCCTTCCCTGCAACGAAACTTTCCACAAAGCAGTAACTCCGGTTGATAATTTGATTTCGCGTCTCTTTCATACACGTGTGTGGATTTATTATTATTATTATTATTATTATTATTATTATTATTATTATTAAGACGGAGCACAAGGAGGTGAAGTGACTTGCTCAGGGTCACACAATGAGTCAGTGGCTGAGCTGGGATTTGAACTGGGGACCTCCTGGTTACAAGCCCATTTCTTTAACCACTGGACCACACAGCCTGTTATTCATTGACTTACTGGCCCTGTAAATCCGGATCACTTAGGGACGGGACGGGGTTTTTAAGCTGCTCTTAAACTGAAAGCAATAAACCTGTGAATTAAACTCTGAACGCTTGCTTAATTTATACAAATCTTACACAATAAAGCAAGCATCTTGAATAAACGTGAGTAGGTTTATTCAAGATGCATTATTATTATGTAAAATTAGTGTTTGTTATCAGTATTTAAAGTTAATTAGTAATCTATAGCCCTAATTATTCCCTAAGTCGGGAATAGTGGACAGTATTCAGTATTAATGTCTTGAGCTGGAGAAAGCTGTTAAAAACTATAAAGAAACATTAAAATAAAACTATAAATAAATATTGATGATGGTATTTATTTATTTAGTTTGTTAATAGCTGTTATGCTGCCTCGAGATAATTAATTAATCTTAGTAAAGGTTTAGCACTCAGTTCAAGTGTTGATTTTCCTTCAGTTTAACAGTCCTGTTCTGTCTCGCAGTGTAACGGGATTATGGGGCCAGGTGTCAACCCTTGCCCACATCGCAAACTAAGATAGGTAGAATCTTATAACCAGGAGGTCCCCGGTTCAAATCCCACCTCAGCCACTGACTCATTGTGTGACCCTGAGCAAGTCACTTAACCTCCTTGTGCTCCGTCTTTCGGGTGAGACGTAATTGTAAGTGACTCTGCAGCTGATGCATAGTTCACACACCCTAGTCTCTGTAAGTCGCCTTGGATAAAGGAGTCTGCTAAATAAACAAATAATAATATCTCTTTCAGGATTTATTGATTGACAGTTAACAGCAGCCAATAGCCACTCTGGGCTCTCCTCACTGATTGGTAGATATGGGCAGCCGGGGCGGGTTTGGTATCCTAGGAGATCTCAGCTGATGTTAAGCGAGGGAACGTTTTGCGAGTGAATGAAAATCTACAGTAATTACTGCAGCGGATCGCATGCAATCATTTATTTTGCGCAAACCTGCAATGTTTCATCGGATGACAAACGTCAAGCTACGATCCAGCAGCATTTAGACCAAGGCGGCAATCAGGAACGAAAAAGTTTGCAAACGTAGTCATGTTAAATATTATTAGACAGGCGGCTACAGACTGATTTTTTTTAAAACAAAATAATGTGTAAAATACATGAACAAAGCCAGTGACTCTTGATCTCTGCATCATCGTCCTGTATTTGTTCACAGACGCATATTCTCAGTGACTTAGAAGCAACAACACAGATTACGATCGTGACAGTAAGTTAATATGTACAAGATTTAATTTCATTGAATATTCGATTTCGTTAAAATATTATCGCTTTGTTGTCCTGGGGTCCCAATCGATAAATAATTTGATTATTATTGTTACAAGTGTAATGTATGTGTTTATTTATTTAGTTGAATTTACTGTAGGGATGGGAATGGGAATAAGACTCCTGTTGCACAGCGGTGTCACCCATTCCAGGTTTCACTACCAGCTTGATCAGTGTCTAGGCAACAAGCTCAGGTGTGTCGTAATATTAAACTCCTAGTAAAACCAGCAGTGAAGCAAGCTGAAATGCAACGGGAGTCTTATTCCCATCCCTGTGACACACACAGACCCTGGAGAAAGGAGTATTCAAGAGGGGACCGCACAGCTGCCAATTAGCAGCTCCGATCTGCAGGTTCCACTGCTATTCTCTGCATCCCTCCCTCCCTCCCTCCCTCCCTCCCTCCCTCCTGTCCCATGGTATTCTGGAGTGGAAACAAAAATTCAGCACAGTTGAAAAACAAGCACTGCCCCCCCCCCCCCCACTACCACCCCCCAGGGCTTAATCTAGACTACTGCAACTCCCTCCTGGCTGGCCTCCCTGTGTCCGCCACCCGTCCGCTCCAGCTCATCCAGAACTCTGCTGCTCGCCTGGTGTTCTCTCTGCCACGCTTCACCCACGCTACTCCACTACTCCGCTCGCTCCACTGGCTCCCGATCACCGCTCGCATCCAGTTCAAGACTCTTGTACTAGCCTACAGATGCCTTGACCAGACTGCACCCAGCTACCTCCAGACCCTCATCTCTCCCTACACCCCCACTCGACCTCTCCGCTCCGCCTGCACTAGAAGACTGGCTCTACCTCCGCTACGCTCCCCTGCCTCCCGAGCCCGCTCCTTCTCCACCCTTGCTCTGCAGTGGTGGAACGACCTTCCTACAGATGTCAGGACTGCCCAGTCCCTGACCACATTCCGGCGCCTCCTTAAGACTCACCTCTTCAAACAGCACCTGTAGAACTCCTCTGTTGTATCCTGGGACACTATCACCCTTCATTTAAACATGCTTTATTTTGCTCTTATCTGCCCCCTATTTTACTGCATTTAATCCTGTACCTCAGAATATTGTAATCTGCCAAGTGTTTAATCTGTAGTATTTTGTATTTAATCACATCCTGATGTAACTATCACTATTTAATCATATCCTGATGTAACTTTCACTATTATCTGCTGTATTATTGAATTGTGGTTTGTCACACTTGAGAATTATTGTATTTCTTGCTCTTATTGTATTGCTTGTATTGTAACACTTGAAATGTATTTGCTTACGATTGTAAGTCGCCCTGGATAAGGGCGTCTGCTAAGAAATAAATAATAATAATAATAATAATAATAATAATAATAATAATAATAATAATCAATACCAGGGATGCCAAGGTGAATCGATTTATTGATCAGACCTCAGTGAAACGTGCATGAGTGGATTGATCACGCCAGTGAGGTCGCCATCGCCTCGCACATGCCCTGCCGGCAGCCCCACACGCGTGTTTTCAGACGCGGTGTTGCTCTGTATCGTGATAAGCAGCTTGCACGCGCCTTTCAGCTGCCTTGTTTTATTTTTGTTGCTTCCTGCGTTTGGATGATATGTTAAAGGTTCTTCTTTCGCTTGCTACCAGTATTGATCTGCAGATAGGGTTTGAAATGAAGCCGTGTCCCTTTTGAAAACTGTGCATTGGAGACTGATAGAAAGTGAATGGAGGCAAGTGCACCCCCAGTGTGATTATTAAACTGGCTCCCCGTCTCCCTGCCCCTGGCTCGCTTGTTCACGCCCGTGTCCTGCTCTCCTCTCAGAGATCGTGGACGGGAATGCTAAGATGACCCTGGGGATGATCTGGACCATCATCCTGCGCTTCGCAATCCAGGACATCTCCGTCGAAGGTGAATGGGGTTGTACACAATTGTATGATTGTAGTGTATTGTAGTATAGTGTAGTGCACTGTATTGTATTGTAGTATAATATATTGCACTGTATTGTATTGTAGCATAGTGTATTGTATTGTAGTATAGTGTATTGCGGTGTATTGTATTGTTTTGTAGTATCGTGTATTGCTGTGTATTGTATGGTAGTATAGTATATTGTAGTATAGTGTATTGTATTGTAGTATAGTGTATTGTATTGTAGTAGAGTGTATTGTATTGTAGTAGAGTGTATTGCACTGTATTCTACTGTAACCCTTCCTCTACTTCTCTGTAGAAACCTCTGCTAAGGAGGGTCTGCTGCTCTGGTGCCAGCGCAAGACAGCCCCCTACAAGAACGTGAACGTGCAGAACTTCCACATCAGGTAGAGAACCCCAACCAGAACGAGAACCCCAACCCCATCCCGAACCCCAACCCCATCGCAAACCCAAACCCCAACCCCATCCCGAACACCAACCCCAACCCCATCCCAATACGGGGAGCGAAAGAATAGAAGTGCCAGAGCTTAATACGCTAACACATCCCTCTCTCTCTCTCGCTCTCTCTCTCTCTCCCTGTCTCTCTCTCTCCCTGTCTCTCTCTCTCCCTGTCTCTCTCTCTCTCTCGCTCTCTCTCTCTGCCCCTCTCTCGCTCTCGCTCTTGCTCTCTCTCCCTCTCCCTCTCTCTCGCTCTCTCTCTAGCTGGAAGGACGGTCTTGCCTTCAACGCCCTGATTCACAGACACAGGCCCGAGCTGATCGACTATGACAAGCTGAGGAAGGTAAAGACTCCTCCCTGACCCAGCAACACGACGACAGAACATCACAAATACCAGACCGGAAAAAAAAAAAAAAAAAATACTGCCACGGTCAGCAAGTGAAAACAAAAACCAGGCTTTTGAAATGGTTTGGAAACACAACCCCACAGTGGGACCAGGCCATTAGTGTGCCCCTAATGAATTCTCGCAGTCACCTGTCTGCCTGTCTGTCTGTCTGTCTGTCTGCAGGACGACCCCATCACTAACCTGAACAATGCTTTCGAGGTGGCAGAGAAATACCTTGACATCCCCAAGATGCTGGACGCTGAAGGTAGAGTCTGTTCTGTAGAGGGGAAGCTGGGGATGAGAGAGAGAGCGGGGAAGCTGGGGATGAGAGAGCGGGGAAGCTGGGGATGAGAGAGCGGGGAAGCTGGGGATGAGAGAGCGGGGAAGCTGGGGGAGAGAGAGAGAGGGGAAGCTGGGAATCAGAGAGAGGGGGAGCTGGGGATTAGAGAGGGGAAGCTGGGGGAGAGAGAGAGAGGGGAAGCTGGGAATCAGAGAGGGGGAGCTGGGGATTAGAGAGGGGAAGCTGGGGATGAGAGAGAGCGGGGAAGCTGGGGATGAGAGAGCGGGGAAGCTGGGGATGAGAGAGAGAGGGGGAGCTGGGGATGAGAGAGAGGGGGGGAGCTGGGGATGAGAGAGAGAGAGGGGGAGCTGGGGATGAGAGAGAGGGGAAGCTGGGGATGAGAGAGAGAGGGGAAGCTGGGGATGAGAGCGGGGAAGCTGGGGATGAGAGAGAGCGGGGAAGCTGGGGATGAGAGCGGGGAAGCTGGGGATGAGAGAGAGAGGGGAAGCTGGGGATGAGAGAGAGAGGGGGAGCTGGGGATGAGAGAGAGGGGGAGCTGGGGATGAGAGAGGGGAAGCTGTGGATGAGAGAGAGGGGAAGCTGGGGATGAGAGAGAGAGGGGAAGCTGGGGATGAGAGAGAGGGGGGGAGCTGGGGATGAGAGAGAGAGGGGAAGCTGGGGATGAGAGAGAGAGAGGAAGCTGGGGATGAGAGCGGGGAAGCTGGGGATGAGAGAGAGCGGGGAAGCTGGGGATGAGAGCGGGGAAGCTGGGGATGAGAGAGAGGGGGAGCTGGGGATGAGAGAGAGGGGGAGCTGGGGATGAGAGAGAGGGGGGAAGCTGGGGATGAGAGAGAGAGGGGAAGCTGGGGATGAGAGAGAGGGGAAGCTGGGGATGAGAGAGAGAGAGGGGAAGCTGGGAATCAGAGAGGGGGAGCTGGGGATGAGAGAGAGAGGGGAAGCTGGGGATGAGAGAGAGGGGAAGCTGGGGATGAGAGAGAGAGAGGGGAAGCTGGGAATCAGAGAGGGGGAGCTGGGGATGAGAGAGAGAGGGGAAGCTGGGGATGAGAGAGAGGGGAAGCTGGGGATGAGAGAGAGAGGGGAAGCTGGGAATCAGAGAGGGGGAGCTGGGGATGAGAGAGAGAGGGGAAGCTGGGGATGAGAGAGAGAGGGGGAGCTGGGGATGAGAGAGAGGGGGAGCTGGGGATGAGAGAGGGGAAGCTGTGGATGAGAGAGAGGGGAAGCTGGGGATGAGAGAGAGAGGGGAAGCTGGGGATGAGAGAGAGAGGGGAAGCTGGGGATGAGAGAGAGGGGAAGCTGGGGATGAGAGAGAGAGAGGGGAAGCTGGGAATCAGAGAGGGGGAGCTGGGGATGAGAGAGAGAGGGGAAGCTGGGGATGAGAGAGAGGGGAAGCTGGGGATGAGAGAGAGAGGGGAAGCTGGGGATGAGAGAGAGAGGGGAAGCTGGGGATGAGAGCGGGGAAGCTGGGGATGAGAGAGAGCGGGGGAAGCTGGGGATGAGAGAGAGAGGGGGAGCTGGGGATGAGAGAGGGGGAGCTGGGGATGAGAGCGGGGAAGCTGGGGATGAGAGAGAGAGGGGAAGCTGGGGATGAGAGAGAGAGGGGGAGCTGGGGATGAGAGAGAGGGGGAGCTGGGGATGAGAGAGGGGAAGCTGTGGATGAGAGAGAGGGGAAGCTGGGGATGAGAGAGAGAGGGGAAGCTGGGGATGAGAGAGAGAGGGGAAGCTGGGGATGAGAGAGGGGGAGCTGGGGATGAGAGAGAGAGGGGAAGCTGGGGATGAGAGAGAGAGGGGAAGCTGGGGATGAGAGAGGGGGAGCTGGGGATGAGAGAGAGGGGAAGCTGGGGATGAGAGAGAGAGGGGGAGCTGGGGATGAGAGAGAGGGGGAGCTGGGGATGAGAGAGAGGGGGAGCTGGGGATGAGAGAGGGGAAGCTGTGGATGAGAGAGAGAGGGGAAGCTGGGGATGAGAGAGAGAGGGGAAGCTGGGGATGAGAGAGAGGGGGGGAGCTGGGGATGAGAGCGGGGAAGCTGGGGATGAGAGAGGGGGAGCTGGGGATGAGAGAGAGAGGGGGAGCTGGGGATGAGAGAGGGGGAGCTGGGGATGAGAGAGGGGAAGCTGTGGATGAGAGAGAGGGGAAGCTGGGGATGAGAGAGAGAGGGGAAGCTGGGGATGAGAGAGAGAGGGGAAGCTGGGGATGAGAGAGAGGGGAAGCTGGGGATGAGAGAGAGAGAGGGGAAGCTGGGAATCAGAGGGGGAGCTGGGGATGAGAGAGAGAGGGGAAGCTGGGGATGAGAGAGAGGGGAAGCTGGGGATGAGAGAGAGAGAGGGGAAGCTGGGAATCAGAGAGGGGGAGCTGGGGATGAGAGAGAGAGGGGAAGCTGGGGATGAGAGAGTGGGGAAGCTGGGGATGAGAGAGAGAGAGGGGAAGCTGGGAATCAGAGAGAGGGGGAGCTGGGGATGAGAGAGAGAGGGGAAGCTGGGGATGAGAGAGAGAGGGGAAGCTGGGGATGAGAGAGAGAGGGGAAGCTGGGGATGAGAGAGAGAGGGGAAGCTGGGGATGAGAGAGAGAGGGGGAGCTGGGGAGGGGGCGGGGGTGGGGGTGTGTGTGGGGGTGGCCAGTCTCCTCGTGGAATAGCAGACCTGGGATAATCGCTAGCAAGCACTGCAGTGAGAACTCTGAGAAGCAAAATGAAATATGTTTCAAATACAACACAGAATTTCCACTTGAATAATAATAATATTATTATTATTATTATTATTATGCATAGTGATATCCTCTGTGCATTGAGGAAACTTTACCATACAAAACAAAACACATAGTGTGTGTGTGTGTGTGTGTGTGTGTGTGTAATATATATGTATGTATGAGTCTATCATCAAAAGCTAGAAGTCTTTAGCTTCTTCTCTTTAAACAAACGCAAGTGTGATTAAGCCCAGCCAAGCTACTGGACTTCAAACTCAGAATAGCAATTGATTAATGTTTAATCTGAAGCCGTGGTGATCAGAACAGATTCCTCAACCGGACCCGTGATTAAACCCTGGGTCGCGTCCTCTCGTTTCGGGGGGCAGGGTTTCCCTGTCGCGTCAGCGAGGGGACTGTTCTCACCAGTCTGTCTCTCTCTCTCTCTCCTTCCCTCACTTCTCTCTCCACACAGACATCGTGGGCACGGTCAGGCCTGATGAGAAAGCCATCATGACGTACGTCTCCTCCTTCTATCACGCCTTTTCTGGGGCTCAGAAGGTGAGTCTGTCTCTGTCTGTCTGTCTCAGTGATGGTACTATAGAATGGAATGAAAATATTTGTTTATTTAGCAGATGTCTTTATCCGAGGCGACTTACAGAGACTAGGGTGTGTGAACTATGCATCAGCTGCAGAGTCACTTACAAATACGTCTCACCCGAAAGACGGAGCACAAGGAGGTGAAGTGACTTGCTCAGGGTCACACACTCATATATAGGGCAGCAGTGTGGAGTAGTGGTTAGGGCTCTGGACTCTTGACCGGAGGGTTGTGGGTTCAATCCCCAGTGGGGGACACTGCTGTTGTACCCTTGAGCAAGGTACTTTGCCTAGATTGCTCCAGTAAAAACCCAACTGTATAAATGGGTAATTGTATGTAAAAATAATGTGATTTCTGTATAATGTGAAATAATGTATAATGTGAAATAATGTATAATGTGATATCTTGTAACAATTGTAAGTCGCCCTGGATAAGGGCGTCTGCTAAGAAATAAATAATAATAATAATAATAATAATAATAATAATAATAATGAGTCAGTAGCTGAGGTGGGATTTGAACCGGGACCTCCTGGTTACAAGCCTGTTTCTTTAACCACTGGACCACACAGTCTCCCATTGCACAGCAGTGTCACCCAGTCCAGGTTTTACTACCAGCCCCAGTGTGTCTAGCTAACAAACTCACAGTGAAACCAAGGACTGGATCAAACTGCTGTGCAACGGGAGTCTCATTTCCAGCCCTTTTGCCTTAGAGTATAACAAAACAAAATTAAAGTTTACTTCTCAGACTTCAATCTAAATCCTTTTTTTATTTTTCTAACCCTGTTTTGCACACTGGTTTTTACTTGCAGTGGTTTATCATTTGGTTTGCTGTGTCTGTCTGTCTGCAATTCTGCAATTTTTTTTGTCTGTCCTGTTTTTTAATTTAACCTATTTCCCTTGCTAGTCTTGTTTTCCTCTGCCTCCTCTCTCTCTCTCTCTCTCTTCCCTCCTCTTCGTGTAGATCGCTCTCTCGTTCTTCCATCCTCGTTGGTGCTGAGAGCCTCTCATTCCTCCTCCTCTGGAATTCTTCACCTGTCCATCCCTCCCTCCTTCTCTCTCTGCTCTCTAGAAGGTACTCTCTCTCTCTCTCTCTCTCTCTCTCTCTCTCGCTCTCTCTCTCTCTCTCTCTCTCCCTCCTTTTTCTCTGTCTCCCATCTGTGTGTCGCACTGCCACCTAGAGGTGAAATCAGCAGCCAGTTTACTATTTGAATGATCATTGATGCATTGAGAATGCTTTATTATAAAGCATGAAACTATACTACAAAATAAATGTCTTCATAATATATAGCACTAGACCCTGACATTGATGAGATCCAGCCCTCTGAAATGTCTTTATAATATATAGCACTAGACCCTGATATTGATGCGATCCAGCCCTCTGAAATGTCTTTATAATATACAGCACTAGACCCTGATATTGATGCGATCCAGCCCTCTGAAATGTCTTTATAATATATAGCACTAGACCCTGATATTGATGCGATCCAGCCCTCTGAAATGTCTTTATAATATATAGCACTAGACCCTGATATTGATGCGATCCAGCCCTCTGAAATGTCTTTATAATATATAGCACTAGACCCTGATATTGATGTGATCCAGCCCTCTGAAATGTCTTTATAATATATAGCACTAGACCCTGATATTGATGCGATCCAGCCCTCTGAAATGTCTTTATAATATATAGCACTAGACCCTGATATTGATGCGATCCAGCCCTCTGAAATGTCTTTATAATATATAGCACTAGACCCTGATATTGATGCGATCCAGCCCTCTGAAATGTCTTTATAATATACAGCACTAGACCCTGACATTGATGTGAGAATTATTTGTATCGGGTGAAAATTACCTCTCATTAAAACCAGCTATACTGTTTCATTATTCTGATTTAACTGCATATTATAATGAATCTAGTCCCGGGTGCTGTGTGAGCGATACAAGCGGATTCTCGCGCACTCGTGAGCCACTTGGAGGGAAATTGGCTGAACTGGATGACAAACTGTAGAAAGCTGTAGTTTTTAACCCATTTATCCCACTGCTAATGCAACTGATGCAGTAGCTTGTTTCCTCCTGCCTTGCTGTGCTCACTGCCCCCTTTCCCTGCCCCCAGGCCGAGACGGCAGCCAATCGGATCTGCAAGGTGCTGGCTGTGAACCAGGAGAACGAGAATCTCATGGAGGACTACGAGAAGCTGGCCAGCGACGTGAGTGTGGATGAGGAATCCATGGAGTATCCGTACCACACTGGGATGTAGTGATGCTGTACCTCCACATACCTGTGTGTCTCGCTGTGCATTCTTCCACCTGTCTGGAGCAGCAGTTTGTTTTGTGGGGATTTACGGGGGAGTCTGCCCCCTGTCTGTCACTCTTTACATTGCTGCATGGTTTTATTCCACAGTTATCCACGTTATCTCTCTGCTAGATTCTCCCTCTCTCCTGTCACACACACACTCTCTCAATCCACCTCTCTCTCTCCTCTCTCCCCCTCCTCACACTCAATCCACCCCTCTATCTATCTCTCACACACTCCTCTGCTCTCTCCTCTCCTCTCGCACTTAATCCACTCTCCCTCTCTCCTCTCCTCTCACAACCTCAATCACCCTCTCTCTCTCTCTCTCTCTCCTTTCCTATCCTCACACGCTCAATCACCCTCTCTCTCTCTTGCTCTCTCTCTTCCTACCTCTCTCTCCTCTCACACGCTCAATCACCCTCTCTTTCCCTCTCCTCTCCTCACACCCTCAATCACCCTCACCCTCTCTCCCTCTCTCTTGCTCTCTCTCCTCTCCTCTCACACACTCAATCACCCTCTCTCTCTCTCTCTCCTCTCCTCTTACACCCTCAATCACCCTCTCTCCTCTCTCCCAGCTCCTGGAGTGGATCCGGGCCACGATCCCCTGGCTGGAGAACCGAGCCCCTGAGAAGACGATGCAGGAGATGCAGGTGAAGCTGGAGGATTTCCGGGGGTACCGGCGGGTGCACAAGCCCCCCAAGGTGCAGGAGAAGTGCCAGCTGGAGATCAACTTCAACACCCTGCAGACCAAGCTGAGGCTGAGCAACCGGCCCGCCTTCATGCCCTCCGAGGGGCGCATGGTCTCGGTAAGAGAACCCCCAGACTCACCTCCCTCACCCCCTCACTACCGTCACCCGAGAGACGAGAACCCCCAAACTCACCCCCTCGCTACCATCACCCGAGACACAAGAACCCCCAAACTCACCCCCTCGCTACCATCCTCTCGATCTAGCCAACCCCCCACACACAAAAAAAATCACCCCATTTTACTTAACATCATGTAATCAAAGAAACTACAAAATGACGTCGCAAAAGTGATTCAATATGTTAACGCGACAACATTCAGCAGGTTTCACTCGACTTCATGTAGCAAAATGAGTTCATTCTACAGGGCGATGCAAAGCGTTTGGCCACAGCTGTGCGTTTATGTTACGATATGATATACAGTGCGAGGTGCATCACAGCGCAGGCCTGCTGGACCTGCTGGGCTGCCTGTGTGTGACTGTCCCTCTGCTCCCCTGTCTGCAGGACATCAATAACTCATGGCACAGTCTGGAGCACGCAGAGAAGGGCTACGAGGAGTGGCTGCTGAACGAGATCCGCAGACTCGAGAGACTCGACCACCTGGCAGAGAAATTCAGACAGAAAGCCACCATCCATGAGGCCTGGACCGAGGGTAAGAGACACAGAGACGTGCCCGATCCACGGAGGGCGAGAGACCGAGAGATACACAGTCCATGAGGCCTGGACCGAGGGTAAGAGACACAGAGACGCCTAGCGGGAGTTTTAACTGTCTGTCTGTGTGTCCGTCCCCACAGGTAATGAGGCCATACTGACCAAGAAGGACTACGAGACGGCAACGCTGTCCGACATCAAAGCCCTGCTGCGCAAACACGAAGCCTTTGAGAGTGACCTCGCTGCGCACCAGGACAGAGTGGAGCAGATCGCTGCCATCGCACAGGAGCTCAAGTGAGAGGGGAGGGGAAACACTACTTCACACAGAGAGAGTGGGGAGGGTGTGGAATGGGTTGCCAAGGGTTACCGAGCCGCTGAATGGCTGGGATCCTTTGAGACCCCCCCCCCCCCGCTCGACACAGTGCTGAGATCAGCGAGCTGTCCGGACTCTCGTTTCTAATGTGTCTTTCTTCCTCTCCCAGTGAGCTGGATTACTACGACTCTCCCAGCGTGAACGCTCGCTGCGAGAAGATCTGCAACCAGTGGGATGTACTGGGATCTCTGACCCAGAGCCGCAGGGAGGCCCTGGAGGTGAGGAACCGGGAAACTGCGTTGCTTGAGAGTCGCACTGTTTTGAAACCAAGTAAATGTGATGCCTTCATCAGCGTTACTGAAACTAAACTGAGTCAAGCAGACCAGCGTTTGGGCTCTAATGCCTTCATCAGTGTTACTGAAACTAAACTGAGTCAAGCAGACCAGCGTTTGGGCTCTAATGCCTTCATCAGTGTTACTGAAACTAAACTGAGTCAAGCAGACCAGCGTTTGGGCTCTAGTGCCTTCATCAGTGCTATAGAGGTGAAACTCATCCCTCTCTCCCCCTCTCTTTCCTCCCCCTGCAGAGGACAGAGAAGCAGCTGGAGTCGATTGATGAGCTGTACCTCGAGTACGCCAAGAGGGCGGCGCCCTTCAACAACTGGATGGAGGGGGCGATGGAGGACCTGCAGGACATGTTCATCGTGCACAACATCGATGAGATCCAGGTGAGAGACGGAGAGAGCGGGGGCAATGTCATTACATTACCGTCGCCCTCCTTTCTCCCATCATCTCTCTGTATTAACTCTCTGTCCTCTCTCTCTCTCTCTCTCTCTCTCTCTCTCTCTCTCTCTCTCTCTCTCCTCTCCTCTCCTCTCCTCTCTCCTCTCTGTATTAACCCTCTCTCTCTCTCTCTCTCTCTCTCTCTCTCCCCTCCTCTCCTCTCTGTATTAACCCTCTCCCTCTCTCTCTCTCTCTCTCTCTCTCTCTCCCCCTCTCCTCTCCTCTCCTCTCTCCTCTCTGTATTAACCCTCTCTCTCTCTCTCTCTCTCCCCTCCTCTCCTCTCTGTATTAACCCTCTCTCCCTCTCCCTCTCCTCTCTCTCTCTCTCTCTCTCTCTCTCTCTCTCCCCTCCTCTCTCCTCTCTCCTCTCTGTATTAACACTCTCTCTCTCTCTCCCCTCCTTTCTCCTCTCTGTATTAACCCTCTCTCTCTCCCCTCCCTCTCTCTCTCTCTCTCTCTCTCTCCCCTCCTTTCTCCTCTCTGTATTAACCCTCTCTTCCCCCCCTCTCCTCTCCTCTCTGTATTAACCCTCTCTTCCCCCCCCTCTCCTCTCCTCTCTGTATTAACCCTCTCTTCCCCCCCTCTCCTCTCCTCTCTCCTCTGTATTAACCTTCTCTTCCCCCCTCTCCTCTCCTCTCTGTATTAACCCTCTCTCTCTCCCCTCTCCTCTCCTCTCTGTATTAACCCTCTCTCTCCCCCCCCCCCCTCTCCTCTCCTCTCTGTATTAACCCTCTCTCTCCCCCCCCCCCCTCTCCTCTCCTCTCTGTATTAACCCTCTCTTCCCCCCCCTCTCCTCTCCTCTCTGTATTAACCCTCTCTTCCCCCCCCCTCTCCTCTCCTCTCTCCTCTGTATTAACCTTCTCTTCCCCCCTCTCCTCTCCTCTCTGTATTAACCCTCTCTCTCTCCCCTCCTCTCCTCTCTGTATTAACCCTCTCTCCCCCTCTCCTCCCCCCCTCTCTCTCTCCTCAGGGTCTGCTCTCTGCTCATGAGCAGTTCAAGGCGACTCTCTCTGATGCTGATAAGGAGCGCGAGTCGATCCAGGCGATTCAGAGTGAGGTTCAGAAGATCGCAGAGTACAACAGCATCAAGCTGACTGGAGGGAACCCCTACACTACCATCACCCCCCAGGCCATCAACGCCAAGTGGAACAAGGTGGGGACACTGTCCAGCTGTGTGCGTGTGTGCGTGCGTGCGTGTGTCTGTGTCTCGCTGTCTCTCTCACACTGACTCTGCTCTCTGTCTCCCCCGGTGGCGTGTGCAGGTGCAGCAGCTCGTTCCTCAGAGGGACCGTGCTCTGCAGGAGGAGTTGGCGCGGCAGCAATCCAACGACCGTCTGAGGCGCCAGTTTGCCAACCATGCCAACGTGGTGGGACCCTGGATCCAGAACAAGATGGAGGTGTGGGCAAACACGAGTAATATTAACCCTTTGCGGTCCATTTATAATCGCGCGTCAGGCACGCCAGGTCTAATTAATTTTCACACGCGCAGTTAATTTTATACGCGCTGTTTAAAAGTATTTTTTTTCACAGTCAAACGGGTTTTAAATGGCCCTGCATATCAACAAAGCACACACTAGGCATCTCCAGCCCCTCCCCAGCCTTTTGTTTGCTATAGCGTTCAGCTGTGTAAGAAATAAATAATAATAATAATAATAGTCGTACATACCGATCGATCATCTCCAGATCACTCGTTTTATCACCAAACTCCTCAATAATGCGATCAAAGTCATTATTTTATTACTATAACATCTGAGAAAAGCTCTGCAAATGTCCATGATAGTCTCAGTGCGCTGACGCACTTAGCCAGCTTGTTTATTATGGACGCCCATTATCTGATACCTGATACCATGTATGACTATTCATGAAATACGCCTTTTTTTTTTTTTTTTTTTTTTTTCCGACTTGTCTCGGCTCCTGTCGCTACCACTCGGCAATTGAATGGTTTTCTCGGCTTTTTCCGGAGAAAAAACGACTAACACCCGTTTATTGCGTTGCTATAATGATGTCGGACCCAGTCCGACAAAGGACCTGTGAGGAATAATTGCAATGTCGGACCCAGTCCGACAATGGACCGCAAAGGGTTAACCCTCTCCTCTCCTGTCTGTACAGTGCTGTATTAACCCTCTGTACAGTGCTGTATTAACCCTCTCCTGTCTGTACAGTGCAGTATTAACCCTCTCCTCTCCTGTCTGTACAGTGCTGTATTAACCCTCTGTACAGTGCTGTATTAACCCTCTCCTGTCTGTACAGTGCAGTATTAACCCTCTCCTCTCCTGTCTGTACAGTGCTGTATTAACCCTCTGTACAGTGCTGTATTAACCCCTCTCCTGTCTGTACAGTGCAGTATTAACCCTCTCCTCTCCTGTCTGTACAGTGCTGTATTAACCCTCTGTACAGTGCTGTATTAACCCTCTCCTGTCTGTACAGTGCTGTATTAACCCCTCCTCTCCTGTCTGTACAGTGCTGTAAACCCTCTCCTGTCTGTACAGTGCTGTATTAACCCTCTCCTGTCTGTACAGTGCTGTATTAACCCTCTCCTGTCTGTACAGTGCAGTATTAACCCTCTCCTGTCTGTACAGTGCTGTATTAACCCTCTCCTGTATGTACAGTGCTGTATTAACCCTCTCCTGTCTGTACAGTGCTGTATTAACCCTCTCCTGTCTGTACAGTGCTGTATTAACCCTCTCCTCCCCTCCTCTCCAGGAGATCGGGCCGCATCTCGATTGAGATGCACGGCACTCTGGAGGACCAGCTGAATCACCTGAAGCAGTACGAGCGAAGCATCATCGAGTACAAACCCAACATCGACCAGCTGGAGGGAGACCACCAGCTCATCCAGGAGGCGCTGATCTTCGACAACAAGGACACCAGCTACAGCATGGAGGTGAGACGCCGTCTGTGCAGAGGGAGGCCGTGCGGTCCAGTGGCTAAAGAAACCCTGGCTCGCTCACCGACTCGCCGTGTGTGACCCTGAGCAAGTCACTTCACCTCCTTGTGCGTCACTTCACCTCCTTGTGCTCCGTCTTCTAAATAATTACAGAGCGAGTTTGACTAAGAGCAGTGAACCCTCTCGTGAAGGAAAATCAAGTGCAGGATACAGAAAGTATAATTATGATTAAGAGCAGCCGTGGAGTACAGCAAAGTGTGGAGCAGTTCAGTGAGAGTACAAGCTGATGCAAGCACTGGTACGACTGGGAGCCGTATAGTCCAGTATAGTGGAGAGATGTGAGGTTTACAGAGGCTGTCTCAACAGGTGTGTCTTGAGGAGGGACTGAGCGGTTCCTGATACCCATGGGCAGTTCGTTCCACCCCTGAGGGGCGAGGGAGGAG
>NW_026707843.1:0-19629 GCF_902713425.1 Acipenser ruthenus
TAACTTACTCTAATTCTGTTAAATGCAAAAGTTAAATCTAATTGGAAATGTAAATTATTGCGCTGAAGTGAGTGGTCAAAACGTGGTACGTAAATCGCCTTAAGCTAAACGTTTTTCTTTTTTTTTTTTATTTTGCATGGAAACATGTCCAAAAGCCGTACCTTATGTTCACGACACTTCAGCAGTGAAAATCTTGTTTGTGACATAACCTTGTGCAACTTTCTACTATACTGTAACTAAACGCAATACCAAGCAATTCTTTATTAACAACTGCCCTGTCAAGCGTCTTTGACCAAACAGGAAAAAAATAAGCGTACAGTACGAGGGGTTTAAAGACCTCTTCATTCAGTATTTGTTTTATGTGACACCATTTATTCAACGTTTCAAATTATTGTCATTTGATAGGCCTAGTACTTTATAGTTTAGTTGTTTTATAAGCAAAGATATAAAAAAAGTACTGAAGCTACTACAAATTTTAAAAAATGTTGCCCTTTGAAATACTGAAAATAAATAAATAAATAAATAAATAAATAAATAATGAAGCCCTCTGCAATGCACAGAGAGGCATTTTTTTTTCATCCTTTGCACTTTTGTTATCTTCACATTTGGTAAACGGATAGCAGATTGCTTTAAGCCTAGACTATTACATCCCCTAGCAATAAGAGGCAACTAATTGTACACTAGCCTTAAGAAGCATCTGTAGATTTACTACCAGTATTTTGAAAATGTTATGTACTAAATACTTTGACTGGATATTTTTTATGTCATTACCCTAAAATACTGAATGTACGGTTTTGTAGAAAAACTTGTATATATTATATATGTATGTGCATAATAGGTTTATAATAAATAAATATATATACAGTCAAAAAATGTTTAGCAAATACTACATGCATAGTACACAGCACTTTCTTATGGAATGTTGGTGTTTTTATTATATGGTTTTGGTGGCCAAATGAGGCAAGCTGCACTTGCACCTCTTCAACACAACCTAAAAACGTTGTGGAACCCAGACAGAAACATTTAAATATGCCCTCTTGTATTTTAATATTAATTGGGTTATTTGCATTTGGAAGGAGAACTCCTCTTCCTGAAAGAAAACTACATGGAAACCTCACATCTAGTAACTGTGTGACCTGTCCCTAAATGTAAACTATTTCACATTTAATGTCACTTTATATCTCCATCAACATCACCTTTAGCATCTCAGTCAGCCCCTATATTAAACATCAGTGGGGTTGCAGTGGCTAATTGTGATTAATAACCCTAATTATGCCACAGGATAGTGAGAGATGATTGATGGCATCCATAATTTTAAATAATTTCCATGTCACTTACAACACTCTGTTAACGTTGTCTTACCTCTATCCAGTATGCTTATGAAATACAGAGACCACATTTAGCTATCATATGTACAGTAGGGTACAATATTATAAAATAAAAGGCCAAAGACCAGTTAGTCACCTTTGATCAGGCCATCTCCAAAATCTAATAAGCACACCTTTATTTGAAGGGACATTGTTCAACAGAATTGGAAGGTACTTCATTTATCCATTTTGGAACAATCGTGGCACAATCAACTATATTGTATAGCAAGTAAAGGTCATTCAACAAAGTGCCCATTGGTGCTTAGTATGCCATCCAAATGACAAGCAATACATCAACCATATACTGTATCTTTCTTGAATGGAGTGTTGCTGCCCTGTGTGTTTTGCACTGCTACAGGTGGGCTCATAATTAAGAACAACAGTATGCTACATTATCTGCAACAGATCTATCTGTAACCTTCAATTTATTTCACGCTATATTCAGTTCTTCTAATTCAATAACACATTTTATCACAAAATGTGCTCATGGCATACCCACAGTTTAAAGACCTTTTAATGCCATATTTCTCAATAGTATACTGTAGAGTTAGCGCATTTGTAGGTCTTTGTCAAGTATACTGACTCTCAGGGGTGTGCAGTGGAGCTGAGACCAGAAGGAGCAAATAACACATGTTAAATCCATTGGCAGAGGTCTCGCAAGAAAAAGAAAAATCCAATGCAACAAGTTCTTTCACTGGTAAGTCTCAAGACCACCACTGACCGTTTTTTTTTAAAAAAACAAAAAACAAAACAAAACCCTAACCAGGAACAAATGCAGTATTTTTAGCCCTTTATTCTTGAGTTTCAGCACACTTTTCCCCAGTTAAAATGTGGACAGCTCCAGTCCAGTACATGTACAGTATATCACTTTTTATATAGAAACAGTGGAACCTTACCATGTCCTCCAGATTAACGCTTTCCTACAAGTACCGTACCTCAAAATGATGACTCAGAACAGCCTGCTCTGTCACAGGAGCCGTTACTCACTCTCGTACTCGGAGGTCATACTTGCATAGGTACTCAGAAGTGGGCTGGAGTACTGTCTACTCATAATTGCTATAAAAACACATTTCTGGCACTCGGAAAGCAATCAGACAGTGCTTTAACCATAAAAGTCATGCGCTTTGTACTCCTGTATTTCTTGATCACAGAACAATCATCATACTTGTTACGGGTACTTGGTTCTCTGCATATCTCCATAATCCATACCCCACCCAGGTAGTGTCATTTTTATGCACAGTGTACAGCATATTCTGTATGTACAGCATATTCTGTGTGTTTTTTCAACATAATCCAGATTGTTTTGATATTCTTATTCACAGATCCTGGGTCATAAATCAGATTAAATCTTTTTTTTTTTTTTTTTTTTTTTTACAAATTATACAATTATACAAACAATAAAAGAAGATTTGAACAAAAGAGAATGCTGTACTGTGTGAGCAAATTAAACAACCAAACAAAAACAAATCTCAAACCTGAACAGAAAAACTATAAAAGAAAAGGAGCACTGTTGCTTCATCTGATGTAAAATGTCTTCCCTATTAGCATACAGTATGTATGTTTGTGTCACAATTGTGAGTTTCAGGTAATTAACAGTATACAACAATTAGGCCTAGCTATTGTGACCATGTATTACTTTATTAACTTTAATTCAAAATGTTTGATTCCCTCTTTACCATGAGCAATGAACTGTGGCCTTCAGATACTTACTGGCCTTTGTCTGCAGCAGTAGCAAGTACATTCACAGCTTGCTCTTGTACAGTACCTTTATAGCAACTTGTTTTGGTCTTTTGCAAACTTTTGGATATCCATTAAGTTAATGGAAATGCTCTTGCAGTGGGCATTTATTTATGCGTTTGTTTATTTTTTATTTGCCTCTGTCCGCCAGAAATACGCAGTTGTGAAGTCAGTGTGTTATAAAAGCTGCATGAAGTATGTGCATAAATTATGCAAGTGCACTCTGTAGCACTGGCAACTAGTAATAAAGTGGTGTGCATTTGCTAATATCAGAATTCCATTAACATTAAAGTCTGTGGGACGGGATTTATTCCTGGGTTTATCAGGGTTGCTAATAACCGGCATCTACTATGTGTGTGTGTGTGTGTGTATATATATATATATATATATATATATATATATATATATATATATTACTGTATAATACATGGATGAAGGCTATATTTGCATCCTGAGCCATTTGAAAAAAAAGGCATAATACCACAGTCGTGATCAAAAAGTGATAATTCCTCTAGAAGAAAATATTCTTGAACTTTGACCCATTCGACTGCTCAAGACCATCACTTTCAATTCAAACACAAAATGTCTCATTTTCAATAACTCGACAACACCCACGGTACAGAAATGTTCATTAATGATCAACAAAATGAGAATACGTTTAAAAAAAAAAAAAAAAAAAAATGTAAAGCTGGTACATTTGTATCTCAGAGAAACTGGAGAGGAACGGAAAACTAAAACAAGGTAAAGGCAATCATCCAAATAAAGCTGAAGCACTAACAGCTAATGACATAGAACTTCTGTACAGCACAGAAACACTGTTTAAAAAAACCCCAAATGTACTGTTGAACCTCATCTTCTTAAATATTAGCATCACAAGGGTATCCATGTATTATAAAAAAATAATAAATGGGCCTCTTCAGTGAGTTACAGGAAAACAATTCCATTTCGGGTTTCTGTGACAGTTCATAAATTACTCGACCCAAATGGAATTATTATTCTATAATTATATATATATATATATATATATATATATATTACACACATACACACAGTGCCTATCGAAAGTCTGCACCCCTGTGACAGGGTAGTGTTGTGGGCCCAGATGTTATTCGGCAGGCAAAGAGACTCAGAGACAAGGAACTGCAGTTAACGCGCTTCTGCGCTGTTTAATCACAAAAAGAAATCAAAAAGTCAAACAAAACACTGCTCACAGAGCAAAAATAAAACAGCTAAACAAAACAGAACTTTCACAATAAAACAAATCACAAAATAACTGGCGCAAGGGCCAAAACAAAAGGTTTAACAAAATACAAAAAAGGTAGGCTGGGCATTAGCCTTCACTACACTACTTTTTTATTTATTTATTTATTTATTTATTTATTTATTTATTTATTTTTTTATTTTTTTTTCCAAAAATAAACACAGCACAAACAAACAACCACTCACCCAAAACACCTCCACCAAACAAAGGATTTTCCCCTTTTTTATAGCATGTGGCTGGAGCCTAATTATCAATTATTCAATTAGCTCCAGCCACATTCTCACATGTATTTTGGCAGGGATAGGAAATTAACCCCATCCCTGCCAACCACCACGAAATCACCACACATCAACAATATTTACAGGCAGGGCCCTGCCCTGCTACAACCCCCTTTAACTTTTTTCACATTTTGTTGTGTCAGTGCCTCAGAGTTTCATGCATTTAAATGAGGATTCTTTTCCACTTATATACACACCATACGCCACACTGTTAAGGGGAAAAAAGTTTTTATTGAGAAAAACATTATATATTAAAAATACAAAACTGAAAGAGCATAATTGGATAAGTCTCCACCCCCCTGAGTTTATACTTGGTGGAAGCACCTTTGGCAGCAATTACAGCTGTGAGTCTGTTGGGATAGGTCTGTACCAAATTTGCACACCTAGATTTGGCAATATTTGACCATTCTTCTTTACAAAACTGTTCAAGCTCTGTCAAGTTCCTTGGGGAGCGTTGATGGACAGCAATCTTCAAGTCATGCCACAAATTTTCGATTGGATTTAGGTTGGGGCTCTGACTGGGCCACTCAAGGACATTTACCTTTTTGTTCCTTAGCCGCTCCAGTGTAGCTTTGGCTGTGTGCTTTGGGTCGTTGTCATGCTGAAAGGTGAACTTCCGGCCCAGTTTCAGCTTTCTTGCAGAGGGCAGCAGGTTTTCCTCAAAGACTTTTCTGTACTTTGCTCCATTCATTTTCCCTTCTATCCTGACAAGTGCCCCAGTCCCTGCCGATGAGAAACATCCCCATAACATGATGCTGCCACCACCATGCTTCACAGTAGGGATGGTGTTCTTTGGGTGATGCGCTGTGTTGGGTTTGCGCCAAACATAACGCTTTGCATTTAGACCAAAAAGTTCAATTTTAGTTTCGTCAGACCACAAAACTTTTTGCCACATGGCTACGAACCTCCTGAGTGTTTTTTTGCATACTTCAAAACAGGATTCAAGGTGGGCTTTCTTGAGTAATGGCTTCCTTCTTGATTCCCTACCATACAGGCCAGATTTGTGGAGTGCTTGCGATATTGTTGTCAAATGCGCACTTTAACCAGTCTTGGCCATAAACGCCTGTAGCTCTTGCAAAGTTGCCATTGGCCTCTTGCTAGCCTCTCTGATCAGTCTCCTTCTTGCTTGGTCATCCAGTTTGGAGGGACGGTCTGATCTAGGCAGGGTCTTGGTGGTGCCATACACCTTCCAGTTCTTAATAATCGTCCTAACCATGCTCCAAGGGATATTCAAGGCCTTTGATATTTTTTATACCCATCCCCTGATATGTGCCTTTCAACAACGTTGTCCCCGAGTTCTTTTGAAAGCGCCTTGGTGCTCATGGTTGAGTCTTTGCTTTGAAATGCACTACCCAGCAGAGGGAACTTACAAGAACTGCTGAATTTATCCTGAAATCATGTGAATCACTATGATTTAACACAGGTGGAGGCCACTTAACTTGGTGTGTGATTTTAAAGGTGATTGTTTACACCTGAGCTCATTTAGGATTGCTATTACAAGTGGGGTGGACACTTATCCAACCAAGCTATTTCAGTTTTGTTTTTATTTTTAATTAATTTTTTACAAATTTCTAGAATATTTTTTTCACTTGGAAGTTGTGGGGTAATATACAGTGTGTATATATATATATATATATATATATATATATATATATATATATATATATATATATATATATATATATATACATATATATATATATATATATATATATATATATATATATATACATATATACATATACATATATATATATATATATATATATATATATATATATATATATATATATATATATATATATTGGCCAAAGAATAAGTCTATTTTAATCATTGTTCATATTTTAAAGCAATTGCCACGAACACATAATTACAATGAATGAAAATAAAGGCTGCAAGCATTTTGCAAAACATTCTTGACTTACACACATTGCTATTACGGCTAAAAAAAACTGTTAGACACTTTAGAACTAAACTCCGGCCATTAAATCCTGCCAGATTTTAAAAGAGCTGCAAAAAATTGCTTTCAAAATAGCATCAATTCTTCTAGGTACACTTGCACAAAGTCAGGGATTTTGTAGGCATATAGTCAGGTGTATGATTAAACAATTATACCAAACAGGTGCTAATGATCATCAATTCAATATGTAGGTTGAAACACAATCATTAACTGAAACAGAAACAGCTGTGTAGGAGGAATAAAACTGGGTGAGGAACAGCCAAACTCAGCTAACAAGGTGAGGTTGCTGAAGACAGTTTACTGTCAAAAGTCATACACCATGGCAAGACTGAGCACAGCAACAAGACACAAGGTAGTTATACTGCATCAGCAAGGTCTCTCCCAGGCAGAAATTTCAAGGCAGACAGGGGTTTCCAAATGTGCTGTCCAAGCGGGCAATGTTGAGGCACCGTAGACGCAGTGGTCGGCCAAGGAAACTTACTGCAGCAGATGAAAGCCACATCATGCTTACTTCCCTTCGCAATCGGAAGATGTCCAGCAGTGCCATCAGCTCAGAATTGGCAGAAAACAGTGGGACCCTGGTACACCCATCTACTGTCCGGAGAAGTCTGGTCAGAAGTGGCCTTCATGGAAGACTTGCGGCCAAAAAGCCATACCTCCGACGTGGAAACAAGGCCAAACAACTCAACTATGCACGAAAACACAGGAACTGGGGTGCAGAAAAATGGCAGCAGGTGCTCTGGACTGATGAGTCAAAATTTGAAATATTTGGCTGTAGCAGAAGGCAGTTTGTTCGCCGAAAGGCTGGAGAGCGGTACACGAATGAGTGTCTGCAGGCAACAGTGAAGCATGGTGGAGGTTCCTTGCAAGTTTGGGGCTGCATTTCTGCAAATGGAGTTGGGGATTTGGTCAGAATTCACGGTCTCCTCAATGCTGAGAAGTACAGGCAGATACTTATCCATCATGCAATACCATCAGGGAGGCATCTGATTGGCCCCAAATTTATTCTGCAGCATGACAACGACCCCAAACATACAGCGAAAGTCATTAAGAACTATCTTCAGCGTAAAGAAGAACAAGGAGTCCTGGAAGTGATGGTATGGCCCCCACAGAGCCCTGATCTCAACATCATCGAGTCTGTCTGGGATTACATGAAGAGAGAGAAGCAACTGAGGCTGCCTAAATCCACAGAAGAACTGTGGTTAGTTCTCCAAGATGTTTGGGCCAACCTACCTGCCGAGTTCCTTCAAAAACTGTGTGCAAGTGTACCTAGAAGAATTGATGCTGTTTTGAAGGCAAAGGGTGGTCACACCATTTGATGTAGATTTTTCGTTTTTAGCTTTTTGCATTTTATAACCCAACAGCTAAATATATGATAACCATATCTGTATTACTGTATTGAAGTACTAATGCTGTTAAACCTGTAAAGCACTGGATTGCCCAGACTGCTTTTTACTTGGGATTTATGGTGGTCTGCGCAACCAAACAATCCAATTTTTAAAGCTTTTAATAAGCCGAAAAGAGCACTACTACTGCTCTGATTCGTTAAAACTTCAAATTAAATGAGTCAGTGATTTTCTTGAATATTAAAAAGTTGTCTGGACATATAGCCCGCCCAGTGCACGAACAAAACCACTACAGGAGTTTAAAACATGTCTGTCCTCCTTGAATGTCTCCCCTGAGTTTAAGAGTGTGCTCAGAGCATACATATATAAATAAAAAGAGTATGTGCGAGAATTCTGACAGTATTGTACGTACTAGTGTTAGATGTTTACATTCATTTATTCTACATCATATACAAAGTAGTAGTGTGTGCAGAGAAATTAATTAAAGGCAACTGCAGGACAAATAATTACAAATAAAAAAAAGCCTGTATACATGTTTTGTTATGGTTTTGCATTTAAATGGTTTAAAAAACAAATTTCAAATGCACTCTAAAAGGACGACATTGATGAAAAAACGCACCCCAACACATACATTGGTTTGACCCACGGTTTGCACTATTATCAGCGATGTGCTGGTTGATTACAAAAACGATTAATTAAACTTAGGCTAGGTAGTTGTTAACTTAGTATGTTTTTATTCTCTATTAATGAAATTATATTCATTGAAAAAGGCAAGAGAACCAGCTGTTATTAATGTTATTGTTTTGGTTTAGTATAATATAACAGGTAATGATCCTATTGAAGTGGGCTACAATATTTGTTTTTTCATTAAAAAGTTGTCGTTGTTCTTTGTTGAAGTTAATGTTGAGCTTTCTTATTTTGTTGTGTACTACTCATTTAATCAAACCAAATAGTGTAAGAAGTTGCTTGTATCGTTCATGACATTTTTCAAATCAAGTAAGCTTATTTGTGTATAAAAAGCGACAACAGAGTTGCAGCCAATGTCATCTTACTTAAAGGCACTCAAACTGAAATCGTAAAGTAATTTAAAGTAGGCTACAAACGTGGCAGCGGACTGTCTCTTCTAGATTTTTACCTAGAGATACCGGCACTATGACTGCATGCCCAGAGGTTCCGGGGCTGTGCCCCGGCACAAATTAAGCACTGCATACACGCCCCTTACCTACCTACGCTATAGTAATGCTGTAATTTACGGGCGAATCGCCATTGTCATGAAAACGATTTGTTGACTGACAGGTTTGAAAGTTGTACTCACATGATCCCTTTGTCTGTGTGAAAGGGTGAAGGTATTATACCGGCATAGATTGCGCAATTTAGTGCTGTGTGAATGGGTATTTCAAAGATTTTGTTTTACATCTGAGACAGCTCAATAGCGCCATTTGTGTGTGAAAGGGCTTAAGCACCTGTTTTATGGGGTCAGAACCATAGCTCCTGGGAAGGTGCTGTAGCAAGCCACTCCAAAGCGTTTCAGTGGGAAAGAGTTAAGAGGTTAGAGATAAAGCTCTATCTATATGCCTGGTTTATTAGGGGTGATTGAATGATTGATTAAACACAATTATCCATCTTTAACTATCACAAGTTTGAGTCACATTTAATGGGTGTTTAGTGCAGACTATAGCTAAATTTATTCATAAAACTACATTTTTACCATTACAATTGTTCTGCCCTGTATACAACTGCAACACTATAACTCTTTCACATGTTTTCCAGTCTTATGTTAATTTTATAAAGACATTTCTAACTGCCTTTTATAAAATGCTAATCTTTCTTGAATAGACATCGAACGCGTCAGCATCATAAGATTAATAATGTTGCTTACAAACACCACAGCAATGTCATGTCATTCTCTATTTGTAGCACTACATATTTATTATTATAATTGTTCATCAGCTGGTTTCCTGTAATGTCAATAATAATGAATGCCTGTTGCCGTTTTATCTCGGCTTGAATCCACCAGAAGTTTCATGTTACAGTAGCAGATAGACATTCTTTTGATGAGCATGGATCCTAGCAACAGCATGTGATTATTTAATATGCAATATCCTACTCATGAAGCATTTACTGTTGCTTTACCAACATTTTTGTAAACCAACTCTGAAGGAGGGAAGGTAGTTAAAGTAGGACATTCCCTTTATTATTATTATTTTTTTTAAGTAGATGCATCTTTACCCCTTATGGTAACGCTTTATATTCTGTGGCATAAATTAATATTAAATAGATATGCAATTGCATATTAAATTAATGTTAAATTAATATTTAATAAATATGCAATAGCTGGTTTATTGGTAAATGTTAACCAAATGTTGATTGAAAATGTAACTGCATATCGCGTCTATTTATATTACGTTTTGTTACCCTTGAAAATATGTAATAATTTCCCATTGTTTACATGTTTTTAATTGAAAATACATTTAACATTAATTTAATATGCAATTGCATATCTATGTAATATTAATTTATGCCATGCAATATAAAGCGTTACCAAGTTTACTATAGTAAAACATAGTGTAATAAATCATAATGGAAGCATAGTATAGCATAGGTAATGATTGTAAAGCCCAGAGTTATGGTGAAGCGCCTATTCAAAAACATGGCAAACCATGTTAAACTATGATAAACTATGATAAATTCACAGTATAACCACAGGAAAAGCATGGGAAAACTGTGAAATCACTGTGCAAATGTATAGTGGTACACAATGTATAAGGGTAATTACGACACATCAATAGGGTTCAATTTAGCGTTAATCATCCATAAATGTTGTTGTCAATGCAGTCATATGTACAGGCACTTTGTGCAACTTACTGTACAGAAGAGATTTTCAAAACTACTTTTGCCAGCCTAGGTCACTACATTTAAAAAAAAAAAAAAAAAAAAAAACTGGAAAGTGTGTCAGTAGGTAACTGAACCAAATATGAATTCATGACTGGATATAAACTGTTTATTGTAAGTGACCTGTAAAATCCAGACTCCCAGAGACATTCATTGTGGAAATACTATCCTGTTTTGTTCTTAGAACAGACTTATTTTTTGGAATCTCTTTCCACATCTACGTAAACATGACCTTATATAAATAGAGTTTACAAAGCTACAGTTGCAGACAAAAGTATTGGCACCCTACACTTAATAGAAGATCATTCAAGAAAACATGTTAAATACAAGCATTTAGTGAACATTAGCCACTAATTAATAAATCTGGTCCTAATCTATTGACTTGATACTGCAGCTTAGTTACTGTGTAATGGTTTTCAATCAATGGATATATTTTTTAATTAGTTCTATTCAATTTTGCCAGACTTTTAATTTAAAAGTACCAATACTTTTGCCATGAACAAATATTTGAAATTGCTTAAGTGCTTTTATTTTTTTCAATAAAGATGGTTAAACTACCAGAAATAGTGTATTTTGGTCTTTGTCATATTAGTTAGTGGATACTGTTCACTAAATGCTTGTATGTAACATGCTTTATTGAATGGGTGCCAATACTTTTGTCTGTGACTGTATGTTAGAAAAAGAACAGATTGTTTTCTAGATTAAATTTGGATTGAATAGCAGTGTAATCAAAATGTCAGGTTGCTAACAAAAAAGCAATCTGTAGAGGACAAAACTATGTTAACTTGACAAGGCAATAAATTTAAAAATAATCCAGTTATTTCAGGAAGTATGAGAAGACAAAATCAATGTAACAAAACTGCTTACAGTTCATTTCTGTTTGAAAGGATATAGTTAGTGTATCTGGTGCTAAAGGCTAATTCTAAATGGTAATGGTAATATATACAAAGCAATTTAGGAGATGGTTCAAATTAAGACAAGTAATTTACCAGTGTGTCTAACTCTGTGCCACAGTAAACAATCAATCAAATATAAAAAGTGAAAAGCAGAAAGAAGCTCATTCGTCAGAAGCACAAGCCTGCCATGCAACACAATCTACTAATTTTGTTCAGCAAGAAATGTAGGCAAGCTATTAAAAGCTATGCAACATATTTAGATATGGCTTATTCAATAACTCACCAATTTTGTTCTCCAAAGGAACAACAACCAGCAAGGGAAATGTTATGAAACTAGTTTCTTACCTGTAGGTAATGGCATGGCCTCAGGGATGGTTTAATATCCTGATGCATCATTGGCTTTTCCAGATGTAGTGATGACTTGCGATAAGCCTCCTTGGCTTGGCTCACAGTTAGAGTTGACCATGAGCTCCTTTTCATGAACTTTCCTTCAGGTGCCATGGCCAGCCCTTCACAGGCTGAACATTTAACGTCATTGTTACTTTTTGAAGTCTTTAGGGTAAAGTCTCCAAAGTGGCCTTGCATAGATTCCGGGTAACAGTGGCTGATATGGTCAATGTGATGCCTACTCATGACACTCGGTGTTCTGTAAGTGCTGTCACTATCCAGGTTGTCATCAGAGCTCCACCAGCCCATACCTGATCTATGCTTGGAGTCCGGCTTTCTCTCCTTACTTTTACTCCTTTTACTGTGTTTCGAGTGGTGACTGTGATGGTGGCTGTCACCTCTGCTGTCTCCCTTAGTTCCATTCATGTTACTTTTTGAAGACCCCTCCAAAGAGTGAGACTTTGTAAACAGTTTTTGGACTGAGTGGACAAGGTGCCGTATTCTTCCAGGGCTTTCACTGCGCTGCTCTGTGGTGGATGTTCTCTGGTACTGCAGGGTGTGGAAGCCATCTCTGTGCAGTGGCAGCTGCTTTTCAAACTGATCCAAGAGGTTTGCTGGGATTCGGTTAATCTTGCTGCCGGCATGTGACACGGCACAGTCATCCCTGGTGTCGTAATTAGAGCTGTAGTGCATTCTTGGGAAAGTGCTGCTTGAGATGTGGTCTCCCATCACCATAGGCATCATCATGCAATCTGAGTGGACGGAGCTACGAGGCGAGCAGCGATGGTGGTCCATTTGGCAGCTGTCCGTAGGGCTAAGTAAATATGATTGCCTCGAGTCCTGCCCATGGTGGATATGGTCGTGGGAATGTTCACATTCCGCTAAGCCACAAGTGTGTCCTGAACTTAGCTGTGGCTGAGTTCGGCTGCCAGATAGACCCTTCATACTCCTTGGTGCAGGAGAGTATCTGTCCTCATTGAAGTGCTGAGAAGGTGACCAGGAATACTGCTGGTCTGTCAAAATCAAAACGAGATGCATGATTACATACAGTTTTATACGTCAAAATTCAACAGCTAGACGCAAACTAGACAAGTCTTGAAAATTGTTTGCATTGTCTGTTATTGTAATTAGACCTTACTCCTCTTAAGGATAACTTTAACCTCAAGGAAGATGACCTGAGATTTATCATAAAGAATAGGATACTTAATATTGACATCTCTGTCCAAAGTGCAGAAAGCATCTTTAGTGGTATGTGTAATGTGACATGGAAGGCTGCTTTTACAACCAAGTTTCCCTGAATAGTCAAATCAGCTACTAACCACACATTATGTTCCTTAACCTCTCTTCCGGACATGAACTTTATATGCTGTGTAAATTGTGATGAATGGTTGACTGACACATTGGTTTAATATTCTAAGATCTATATATTTTCCCAACACTGACTTAGGTTTGTTAAAATTATATTTTAAATGAGTAGAGGTAAATGTGTCCACAATGGGTGATAGGTTGTAACAAGGGGGGTTTGTTACCCAAGTGGGTCGTCACTGAACAAGACTGAGGCAGACACAGAGCACTGGGTATTGACGCACCACACAGGCGCGCAGATTTAATACTCAAGTGCTGACACTAGGGTACCAGCAATGGTAGCCCTAGTGTCACATTTAATAAAGAAAACAAAGCTAAAAATAAAAGTTTGCCACACAAGGTGAGCGCTAGTCCCACTAAAAGAAACGTCCTGCTCCAGTAACCTACTACTAAAAAACATTAGCTTTATTTTCTTTATTAAATGTGACATTAGGGCTACCATTGCTGGTACCCTAGTGTCAGTACTCATGTTTATTAAATATGCTCACATGTGCGGCGTGACAACACCCAATGCTCTGTGTCTGACTCAGTATTTTCCAGTGACAACCCACACACACATGACAAAACCCCCTGCTACACAGGTCCATACTGAAAAGGGAGACCTGATAATAAGATGAAATAGCTTCAAATAGATGGATAACTAACCTAACCTTACCCACCCTAATCTTAAACCTCAGTTTTAATCCTAACGTTTAATTAACTGTCATATCAATTTTGCTTTGAATTGAATGTTCACAGATGAACCTGCATAACACAAAGTCAAATACTAGGATATTTAATGATTTATCAAAATGTTCTTATGAGGACTGCTTAAGTCAGTAAATGTCCTGGACAGACTTCCAAAATGTAGTCAGATGTATATTTTACATTTTTCTGCAGTTGCCTTATTATTCATAATGTTAGCCTGCAGTGTTTGGCCTTAAATCAAGTTTTATCTCTGCTCTCTTTACGTTCCTGTTAGTAATGTACAAGCAAATGTTTACCCAGGGGATGGGAACATAAGCCCTTGAATTATGATGTAAACAAAATTTCATAGTGTGATGGCAATATCTGTATATTCTTTGTATATTTAAGTACTATTTTTAAAATATAGATTGATCTCAATAGCTGCTCCTTTTCTTTAGCTAAGCACTGTATTAGATTGGTAAAACTGTTATTTATTTAATTTAATCTGCTAAAACACTGGTCAAAAGGTTACAATCAAAACGAGCAATATGATAAAAATCGGTTAAAAACCAATACAAAATTCAGAATATCATAGCTTGTTTTTCCTGCAGTGTCAATTTACATAGTAGTACAGTTGATTTCTATCTGATGCTGGGACCTGTGTAAAATGTGTTCCTTAGTCCAGTTCCTAGAAAGCAGGTGTCTTCATCAAAGTCACAGTTGATACTAATTGGCAGCTTTACTCTGGCAGTCTCTCAGTGAGGTAAGGGACTGGATGGGCATAGTGATATAATTTGTTCATCTAGTTGGAACGTTATTCCTTCTGGGTGGGTAGTGCTGAGGCATACTGTTGTGACACCATGGCAATATTGTACAGTACCTGTGCCTTCTGTGGCTTTGACATGATTGTAACACTTTGCAAAGGTATTTGTTTGTAATATGCATAAGGACTGCCAAATGCCAAGTTTACAATGCCGGAATTTATTTTTTAAAGCCAATAAAAGCGGAATTTTGACTTGTTTTTATCTTGAACTCCATTTCCCAACACATCCTGGTGAGACAGAATGTGCAAAAGGCTTTTTCTAGTGTTTCAATTAGTATGTTTGTTATTGGCTGCTGTTTGTTAAACACACACAAAATGGGGAGAAAGAGAAAATCTACTGATAAATATGTGAAAGAATGTACAGAATTTGTGGTGGAAATGGTAAAGGACAAAAGGGAACTTATGTAAAAGCTGCAGTGTCAATGGACATTTCAACAGAAAAGCAAACACCATTTCTTTAAGCAACAATCATTTCAACAATTAGTTAAGTTATAGTATTACACATTTCAAATGTAACACTTGGAAAAGGGCTTGCGATTTCAGTTTAACATTTCATACTGTTTGCTAAATGTAATACAATTATAATATAATGTAAAGAAAGTTTTCATAATTACAAATTGTGACAAAGCTTCTTTATTTACAGTACAACACAGTTCTGGGTTCCTAACACTGTCTGGTGGATAAAGCACTGTCGACAACAAAGTATGGTTTTAAACAGGTATGGTAGCTGTATGTTTATTTGTTCTGCAGTATCCCTTTTCCAAGTGGAAACTTTTTTTTTTTTTTTTCAAACAATACAAAACAAAAATAAATCCTAGCTCCTGTTTTGGAGTGCTAACTAAACTTAACAGGATCCCTAACATTCAGTCAGACCACTAATCTGGCTTACTGACTTTAAATATATTATTCACAAATCACAAATGTAATAGACAATAATCTGTCACGTACCTGACTGCGGTGGGACCACAGTAAGGGCAGATATGTAAAATGTCAGATAAATGAATCCTGTTTTAAATACCATTATACACAGCTGTAACAATAACTATATTCACACAATTATTGTTTTGAGATTCAGCTTTTATCAGGGAGCTCCCTTAAATCCCTTGTTTAGAAAGATACAGGGTATTAATGCTTGTGACAGGGTAGTAGCCGTCTGCTGTGTGGATGCGTGCAGTACATTTGCTGCTGAGTGACTGAGTGCTGCAGGAGATTGAGACAGAGGTTGAAGTTGGTATGTCCCGCAGAGGAACAGGATTTATTTACATATCAATACACTGAACAGCTCACATGACACTACCAGCAATAGCATCGCACTGATCACATACAACACAGTGTATGAAAACTCTACAATCTCTGAACTAATCTTCTTTGTTCAATAATAAACTAATGCTGCTGAAGAGCTTAGTCATGGCGGATAAAAGTGTGACAGGCAGATACACCGAGGATTACTGTAGTTTGTTGTAACATACACCGTATTACGGTCAATACACAAGTCCTTACCTTCACACATACAGCTATTGTCTTTGATACTTGCCTGGCTTGTTAAATTACTAACAGGTGTATTAGTTTAACTGTTTGTCAGTCAATCAGTGTTCATGGATAGCTATGGTATTCTGGGAGATGTAGTGTTGCATTCCTCATTCAACCAGCAAGAACTGGGGCTCCCGAGTGGCGTACAATTGGCCGAACGCCGCCCAGGTGGGGAGGGTTCAGGTCAGCAGGGAAATCCTCGGTTCAATGCGCACCAGCGACTCCTGTGGCTGATAGGGCGCCTGCAGGTCTGCTGTAGAAGCCACTCAGATCTGTGCTGTCCTCCCGCACTATGGGTCTGGTGGCATTGCGGTAGACCTGCAGTACGAAAAAAGACGGCTTGGCAGGACACGTTTCGGGGGACACGTGTGTCTGCCGCCGTTTCCCGAGTTGGCGTGGGAGTTGCAGCGGTGAACCGGGATAAAAATAATAATTGGGCATGCCAAATTGAGGAGAAAAACCGGGGTAAAAACCATTGGCGATGACTACATTAAAAAAAATTAAGGGTAAAGACTGCATACTATTTGGTGTTCTATGTGTCTCCCTTCTATAATTTTACCCCATATTCTACCACAATTAATTTCCACATAAACTGCCCCCTTCTATTTTTTTTTAATCTATCTTCTAGACAGGTATAGGAACAACAGCAATTTCATCATCACTTTGTAAAGCTTACACAGACAATTACACAGACGTTAGATTTAAACTCAGCTTTTGCTTTTTTGTCCTGGCTTTAATCACTTACGTACTTCTTGAAAATTGATCGCTGGCAATGATATTTAGGTCTTCATCTGTTTTAGGTTTGGCAAAACCACCAATAACTTTACTCTCTGTTCCCTGTTCCTTAGTTTTTTGCATTTTTATTTTTCTAATGCCACTTTCATGTTCTACATCTAAAACATAGTCCTCACTACAATCTTTTGTCTGTGTAAGTGGGATTTCAAACTCAAACTCTGAGGAACTCATGACAACATTCCCGCATTGTGAGAGACAAACATTTTAACTGAAGCTAACAAAGAAGCGAAAACCAAATCCAATTACCAAATTAACAGTAAATTGAATCTCATTGTCGAACAAGTATCAAATTAGGAAGAAATGTTTTAAGTGGCATAAACAACTCAAAGTGTTGAATCGGTAAGAAAATAATCCACAATTTCTCGTTCACAGCAGCACTCAACTTCTGTGTTTTGGGGAGGGGAATGCACTACTTTTCATGGGGCCAAAGCTTTTAATCTGATCGACCCTAAGCCAGCTCAGGTCCGAGTTGTAAGTGTAAATGTATCCTTAATGCCTTCTAGTGTCACAAGCTACACGTATTACTGATGTCACTACTGTTAATATTACATGTTTACATTGTTTATGTGTACAGATTTTTACTTGTTTGTGCTGTGGAACTGGAGGCAGGGGGTCGGGGTGGGATTTTTGTTAACCGATTTTTACCTGTTTCATGGTCCTTAAAATATGTGCTGATTAAATACATGCCAAATTTTGTCAAAAATAAAAATAAAGGCCAAAAACCAGAACCCCTAAATATACAGCGATACTTAAACCTTAATTTGGATAATACAGTTTTCTCATGATATACAGAGGAGAGAGAGGACATTCTGGGCTAAACAGGTTGTACTTAAGTCAGGTATCAGGTATTTGCATGTCATATGTAAATTGAGAGGCTTAGTAGCAGCATATTTGTTGAATTAAAGAACTCAATTTTTTTATTAATTTAGTGTTTTTTTTTTTTAACTAGAATTTCATTAACTCCAAGGTGGGAGCCAACTGGATTAGGACCACGGTAACCAGGAAGGTCCGGTACAATAAGAGGCCTTAAACGAGGGCAGGTAAAGCGAGGCAATGCTATAGGAGGTTAAATTACCAATCAAGGTTTTATTATACAAAATCTAAAATATAGGTACACAAATCAATGCATCTGTAGCTATTCCAAGACAAACTCCAACTAAAAACATGTCTAATACACTAGAAGGGGCAACACTGGATCTTTAAATACCGATGTTAAATAAAGCAAAACAAGTGATCATAAAAAAGATAAAAATATAATGAGTGTATTCAAACTGTTTCAAAACAAAACAATATATAGAACTTGGTGGGTACCATCTTGGGTGATAGAAGAAAAAACATGTGAAATTTTAATTAAATGTATTTTTTTTTTTTTTTTAAGTTAAATGTCACAGGGTCTCTCTAAATCTGACCTCTACTTTCCTTCTGCTTCCTCACCCTCCTCTGACCTCTCTATCTCAGTATCCCTTTCTCCATCCCCTCCTGCTAAAAACCTAGGTGTTATTCTTGACCCCTCCCTCTCCTTCTCTCAACACATCTCTTCCCTGACACACACACTTGCCGCTTCTTTCTTAGCAACATCTACCAAACCTGTCCTTTTCTCACTACATATTCCACTCAACTCCTGGTCCAGGCTACTGTACTCCTGGTCCAAGCTCTTGTGCTCTTGTAGATTGGACTACTGTAACACTCTCCTTGCTGGTCTCCCTGCTTCAGCTATCGGCCCCCTTCAGCTCATTCAAAATTTTGCTGCTCGTCTTGTTTTCTCCCAACCTCGCTACTCATGCTACCCCTCTGCTTCGCACCCTCCACTTGCTACCCATCTGCTCGCATTTAATTCAAGACCCTTGTTCTTGCATACCGCTCTCTTCACAACACTGTCCCCTCCTACCTCCAATCCCTTGTATCTACATACACCTCCTCTCACCATCTCAGCTCCTCCTGTATGGGCCCGCTCCTTCTCTTCCCTAGTCCCTCAGTGATGGAACCAGTTACCAGCGAACCTCAGGAGTGCTTACAGGTTAGAGTTATAAATAACAAGGATACGCAGGTTACTTCAAACACGTCGTATTTTCATTGAACCTTTTTTGTACAGTACCATATTGCGTTCCTTAACTACTATAAAACTGGTATCTAACATGTAGGTTAGTGAATATATTATCATGCACAGCAAATCCTCTGGTACTTTTTTTCAAAAGGTAATGCTACCAACCGTCCCGATTTTCCCAGGACAGCCCTCTTTTTAGGTAGCATGTTCCGATCCCAACACGTTTATTCAAATTGTATTTTTGTCCCGGTTTTGGCTAGCTGTCCCATTTTTCAAGAACGT
>NW_026707844.1:0-35000 GCF_902713425.1 Acipenser ruthenus
CAATCCACTCTTTCTTGCCAATTTCTATCGCATTCTCTTCAAAAAAAATCAACAATGCAAATGACATTTTCTCCATCTCTATACTGCTCCATGAAGTGGTATGTAATACTGTGGGAGCCACCTGTCAAACACAAACGGTCACTTTGCTGGTCTCGTGCAGGTACATTTGAAAAGTAGGGCGCGCGCCATGCAGGCAGTCAGCAGCACTTCTCTCTTTTGTTGACAGTTTACTCTCCGATAAGGTGACTTTTATTGAAATGGAGAGGGTGTCATAAACGTTTCTTACATCATGAAGCAGAAGAAGATATGCCTCGTATGACAAAAGTAAGGAGAGGGATAGAAATAAATGAATGTACTTATAGCCAGCCTGGCTGCTCAACGGAAAATGAGGAGGAAACCAACTGAGACTTCCCTTAACACTGTCCTAACACCTGATCAAGTTTTCTTCCTCGGTGATGAAACAGGACTTCTTGAAAACCACGAGGAGAACTGTCCTGCCGAAAATATAGGTTTTGGATATAATGTTACCGAGGGATAATTCTACTCTTATATTCGTTATTTGAAAGGAAGTGTAAAGGCAATTCGATATCCCATACATTGAGTTATATTATAGGACACTTAAAAAAAAAATGTGCTTCAGATGTTTACTTTATTTATGTATGGGTGAATCGGCTTTACAGAAGAGTGTAATTCAGTTTCCCTGGATCTCGCTCAGCTATTTCATAGCTCCAATACAAAATCACAAGGGAATGCCATTTAACCCTACGAGAGTATTAATTCTAAGGAGTAAATTAAAGCATGTCTTAATGATCCGGTTTTATAGATAAAAACTGTTACATTTCAAATGGTTTTCGTGGTAGAAATATGTTTTAATATAACTCGCCCTGCGGCCTTCGAACACCAGTTGCATGAGGATTCCCCTGAGATCAATGTGGCTATAAGCAATTATACTACTTTGAACTTGAAGTAGGCTGCTACATTGTAGACCTCTAACCAAAATAAACAAAGTTACAACTGTGTTGATATGAGGGAAGGGTATACGTCTGACTGTAGTTGAACCACCCAAAAAATAGATTGCAAAAATGAGAATTCTGAATTTAAATAAATGTAAAATCTACTTTATTATACACTAAATTATTACTGTTTTACAGCTGTCCGATGAAGAGGTTTCCAATTCAGGTGAAGATGAAACGGAGTTTAATAGGGCTTCCTGCCTCTCCACCCAGTGTGAATTTGAAGTGGACTGTCAAAATGTAAGTAAAATTATATTAAGAAAAATACCTACAGACGTGCTCAAATTTGGTACCCCTCCACAAAAAACGAAGAATGCACAATTTTCTCTGAAATAACTTGAAACTGGACAAAAGTAATTGGCATCCGCCATTGTTTATTCCATATTTAATAGAATCAGACTTTGCTTTTGATTTTTTATTCAACATAATATTGTAAATAAGAAAACCAAATGAAAATGGCATGGACAAAAATGATGGGACCGCTAACCTAGTATTTTGTTGCACAACCTTTAGAGGAAATCACTGCAATCAAACGTTTTCTGTAGCTCTCAATGAGACTTCTGCACCTGTTAACAGGTAGTTTGGCCCACTCTTCCTGAGCAAACTGCTCCAGCTGTCTCAGGTTTGATGGGTGCCTCTTCTCCAGACTGCAAGTTTCAGCTCTTTCCATAGATGTTCGATAGGATTCAGATCAGGACTCATAGATGGCCACTTCAGAATAGTCCAATGTTTTGTTCTTATCCATTCTTGGGTGCTTTTAGCTGTGTGATTTGGGTCATTATCCTGTTGGAGGACCCATGACCTGCGACTGAGACAGAGCTTTCTGACACTGGGCAGTACGTTTCGCTCCAGAATGCCTTGATAGTCTTGAGATTTCATTGTGCCCTGCACAGATTCAAGGCAACCTGTGCCAGGCGCAGCAAAGCAGCCCCAAAACATAACCGAGCCTCCTCCATGTTTCACTGTAGGTATGGTGTTCTTTTCTTTGAAAGCTTCATTTTTTCGTCTGTGAACACAGAGCTGATGTGACTTGCCAAAAAGCTCCAGTTTTGACTCATCTGTCCAAAGGACATTCTCCCAGAAGGATTGTGGCTTGTCAATATGCATTTTAGCAAATTCCAGTCTGGCTTTTTTATGTTTTTCTTTCAAAAGTGGAGTCCTCCTGGGTCTTCTTCCATGGAGCCCACTTTCGCTCAAAAAGCGACGGATGGTGCGATCAGAAACTGACGTACCTTCACCTTGGAGTTCAGCTTGTATCTCTTTGGCAGTTATCCTTGGTTCTTTTTCTACCATTCGCACTATCCTTCTGTTCACTCTGGGGTCGATTTTCCTCTTGCGGCTGCGCCCAGGGAGGTTGGCTACAGTTCCATGGACCTTAAACTTCTTAATAATATTTGCAACTGTTGTCACAGGAACATCAAGCTGCTTGGAGATGGTCTTGTAGCCTTTACCTTTACCATGCTCGTCTATTATTTTCTTTCTGATCTCCTCAGACAACTCTCTCCTTTGCTTTCTCTGGTCCATGTTCAGTGTGGTGCACACAATGGTACCAAACAGCACAGTGACTACTTTTCTCCATTTAAATAGGCTGAATGACTGATTACAAGATTGGAGACATGTGTGATACTAATTAAGGAAACTAATTAGTTTGAAATATCTCTATAATCCAATTATTTATTATCTTTTCTAAGGGGTACCAACAAATGTGTCCAGGCCATTTTAGAATATCTTTGTAGAATAAGCAATAATTCATCTCTTTTCACAGCTTCTTTGCTTTATTCTATGACATACCAAAGGCATGCAAGTATACATGATAAAATAGCTTTTAATTTCATCACTTTTCAGGAGGAATGAAGCATTATTTCAATGAGCTGTAAGGGTACCAACAAATTTGAGCACGTCTGTATATAATCTTTTAAATGTTATATAATCTTACCGTGTATACTGTATGCTTAACATCCAATCCCATAACATGTAATGACAATTATATGCACAACTGCATTACATTTACTTAATTTACATTTATTTAGAACTAACGAGTGTATATAGTTTGCTTTGACCAATTTCACAACCAATTTGCTAACAGCCTAGGCTTACAGCTCTGTCTATCCCTTGACACATTACATTGTTAAATTATTTTGCATAAATGAATGCGAGTACTTTATGTAAGCAATTTAAAATAGTTCATAAGCACAATAACACACATACAGAGACCACCGATGCCTTGGGTACATTATTTTAAAATGAACATGCAAGACCTAAGATGGCATTGCTTGTAGTGTTCAAGTATAATATTGTAGCGTTGAGCATGCTATGGGCAATGTTCTGCGGCGGTGACGGTGGAAAATAAAAGATCAGACCAGGCAGTGAGGTTAAAATGGAATAGCTCTTAACTTGAACCACACTAAATAGGGATACGTCTCCAATTCCCTATAACAGTCGTACTTGGAGTTTGAAGATTATTAATTATTACGGTTTACTGCAGCGGCGTTCGATCGATTTCTGTTCGATCGATCCCAAAACCCCACGTGAAGCTGCAACTTAACTAGCGGTCTTGAAGTGCATCATATGGTGGTTTCTTAAGAGCGTAGGCAGGTTTGAAACACATGAATTATTTAGCAAAATCAAGTGTGCAGATATATTTTTCGTTTGGTGAACTATTATGTTTTTGGTTTCTATGGTGTCACAATGCATTACCCAAACATTTCACGATTCCCTCAGACCGCTCGTGAACTCAAGTAGAAGTTCAAGAGCTAGTAGTTTCAATGATGTTTGGGAAACACTTACCTAAACGATGGTCTTACTACATTGGTTTGGTAAAGTAGCTATTGAGAAAAGCGAACCCGACTCAGAACACAGAACAGAACAGAACACAAACAGCGCACTCACGTCAACACTTGCAGACTGCACAGAAACAGCAGGCAAGATAACAGCGGGGAGAGAGAGACACACACAAAATACAATACAACCCTGGCGCCCACAACACTTAACACAGTACACACTGGACAAAAATTGTTTTCAAATTCCCCTGTCTAAATACACCCCCACAGTCCATCCATTCGCACCACCGCTACAGTATCTTACACTTTTGCAAATCCAGAATTAAACCATTTTTACGAATTTTATGAATTGTGATATATCCTGTTGTGTTTGTTTAAAGTTATGCATTCCAGATAACGTTTCTGATCAATGATAATACCATTTAAGATTTCCTGTAGGTTCTACTCTTCCTAACTGTATTTCCTCTCTTCTGTAGGATGAGTTTGACAATCACCCACTATATCCAGGAGCACCGCTCAGTAAAAATGAAAGTGACCTTTGCATTGAAACATCGACTGACAGATTCTGCTTTGGATAATCTTCTTGAACTTATGTCATGTCATGTTAAAGACTTTCCTAAAACAACCAAATACTATCTGTACAAAAAGTTCAATTGTGCAGACTTGTCATCTATGGTGCTGCATTTTTTTTGTAAAATATGCCAATCATACATCTGCCCTGAGAATGATAATGTAGATTCCTGTCCAGAATGTGGTGAGGGGTTTAATAAAGAATTAAACAAAAAGGCTGGTCACTTTTTCATCCAGCTCCCATTGAAAAAGCAGGAACTGCTTGAAAAAGAAGCCGTTTTAGATTCCATCCAGAAAAATGTCCACACTAGAAGCAGAGAGATAGGTGATGTCACATCTGGGAAACTGTACCAAAAAGTAAGGAATTCCACACAGTTTGGTCAGAATGGCATTTCTCTTCAGTGGAACAGTGATGGTGTTTAAGTATTTAAATCATCCAGAAGCAGTTTCTGGCCTATTCAGGTAATGGTGAATGAACTCCCATACAAGTTAAGAATCAACAATGTTCTGTTGTCATGTCTGTGGTTTGGCCCAGGAAAGCCCAGGATGGATAGCTACTTGAGTGTTTTTGTTAAAGAGTTAACTGATTTGCACAAAACAGGTGTAACAGTAATAATTCCAGGAGAAGGTCAGAAGGTTGTTAAAATACATACTTTAATTTGTTCAGCAGATTCGGTGGCTAGACCAGCCCTTCGTAACACAACCCTGTTTAATGGCAAGTATGGTTGTGACTTTTGTCTGCATCCTGGTCAGCATGTTCACAAGGGAAGAGAATTCACTAGAGTACACCCCATTAAAGAAAAAGATCCACCTATAAGAACTCATGAACAGCACAAAGCAGATGCAATTGCTGCTTCTGAAAGTGGAAACCCAGTGAATGGTGTTAAAGGCTCTTCCCCGTTGTTGTTTTTACCTGTTTTGAATATGTCACGGTCTTTTGTATCTGAATACATGCACTGTGTTCTTCTTGGTGTAGTAAGGGGGATTTTACCTTTGAGATACATTCAACATTGGTTTTACTTGGTCTATTCAGTGAATAATCTTTTGACAGACTCAATTACTAGAGAAACTCTTAGAAAAGTAAGTGTGGTTCTTAAGGAGTTTGTAAACCAAACTGAGACTCTGTGTGGTAAAAGTCACTTGACCTTTAATGTCCATCTACTTCTGCATTTACCTAGAGGTGTTAGTGACTGGGGAGCTCTTTGGGCAACCTCTGCTTTCCCTTATGAAGGGTACAACAGGGTATTAAAAAGCCTTTTCTAGGGTACACAGAGCGTATCAAAACAAGTGTGTGAAATGTATACTGTGATAAAAAAGGTAAAAAAGCTACAAGCATACAAAGTGCCAGTGAACCTGTACATATTTTCTTAAAAAAACTTATTGGATCAACAAGAATTTCTACTTGGTCATCAAGTTAAAAAAGAAGTACTTGTGTATGACAGGTTTATTTACAATCATGTTTTGTATCGCACTAAAAACTATAACCATGTAATGAAAAGGTCTAACTTTACAGCTGAATTGCAAAATAGTCATGTTGTTGAACTAACCTCTCTTCTGCTAGTAAAGTGCAGAGATGGGCCATGCTCTGTTCATGGGAGAGAGATAGCTATATTGACTGTGAAGAAACTGGAAAAAAATTGCAGATTTTATATACAGTAGAGAGTTTAGCATATCCTCAAACTTTCTCATTGAAATTCACAAGAATGATAAAACAGAGGCTGTGTTTTTGGACCATTTGGAAAGGAAATGTGTTAGGATGTCAATTGATGAGAAGAGTTCTGTGAATTTCATGCCAAATGAAGTTGAAAGGGATTAGGTGTTTCATACTTTAAAATGAGCGTTTCAACAATTCTTCACAAATTAATCAATGTTAACCATGTTTTCATCAGAATGTACAAAACAATTTTCATACGAAATTATTATTACTAAATTATTAAAGAGTAAATAGATTCAAATTCCATTTTAATGTTGTTTTTTGTTTTACTTATTCCTAATCTTGTTATGAGGTTGGCAATCATTCGGAGTTCTTTGCTGCAATATTAAGTTTTATCATTTTTCTCCTATAGTTTTCTCTAAGTAGCTTTGAGCTAAATTACTGCTCTAGACTGCTAAGTGACTGTCCATTTTTTTATTTTCTGATTCCAAAAGTTCATATGATGCTTGCTATGACCTTTCAACTCTGTTGGCAGCATTACAGGACCTATTAGAATCAGGAAGCGCAACAGAAATTTTAGATGAACATGAAGCATTATCAAGCCTTATAACATGGACATGCAGACATGTTTGTCAGCGTGAGCAATACACAGTTAATGCCTGTGTCTTCCTGATGTTTTACATATCACAGACAGCTGTTTCTCACAGCTAGAGCACCACTTGGAAATTAAATACTGTGCAAGTAAAGAAGGAAGGCAGCTTGCAGGAAAATTAAAAAAAGAACACAAGTGACTGCAATTGTCCTGCCCTTTTCACAAATCACAAATTCACAGCCTAGCGATAAGGACGTGGTACAACTCTTTCTGTTTTGACATGTGTAACGTGCAGTGTTGTGTGGTATAGTGCCATTACGGATTCTGTCCCCTGTCGATGAGAAGAGAGGAGGTTAAGAGCTCTAAAACCATGTATGCAGACGAGCTCGGCTCTTTTGCATTGTGGTTTAGATGCTCACTTGGAGTGCGTAGGGTTGCCAGTTCACGCCCAGCCTCCACCCTGTTACACATGTATGAACAGGATAATATAGTATTGTTATTGTCAAAAAGAAAACGTATATGGTTAAAGTAAAGGAGTCTGTACATCTGTTGATTTATTTATATTTTTTAAAAATGTGCATATTTGTATATAATAATTTATTATATCTATTTAAAATTTTGTAGGACAATAAATTATGTCCATATTCATTATGGCTGCTGCTTTGTCTTTTTAAATATTAAGGGTTACTTGAAGTTATCTGCAGGCAACACTTGTGTTATTTACTATGATGTGCTTTTATTTTGTTTTAAAAAGTTTACACACCCCAGCTATATCAGAAATATTTTAAAACAGAATAAAATAAAACAAAAACAGCTCTGCTTAAATTTATTATACATTATTTTGTTCCTACTAATGTGCTATTTTCAGTATCTGGTAATTAAATAAATAGGTTTATTAAACGGTTTATTAAAAGTTAAGTATTTTGCTTTATTCAATCTATAAACCTAGTATATACTGTAAAAGTCATTCTTACATTTTCAGTCCTAAACAGAGTCATAGTATTATTCTTTTGCATACTATAGGAGGAGTCCTATTGAGGTACTATAGGGAGACCCTTTTGAGTACTATAGGAGGATACTTTTTTTTAAAGAATCCTACAGGATTCCTTTAAAACCCTTTTAGTCCTATAGAGAGTCCTATAGTACTACTATAGGATTCTATGGGACATTTCCGTAAGGGTGACTATGGTCATGGAACTCAATTCTGACCCTGGTCAAGTAGCACTATTCTGACTCTGGTCATATGACAAATGACTGCTTCCTAACGCAATTTGTCAAGGCACCGACGAGACGGGAAGCATGCCTTGATTTAGTCTTTTCAAATAACGAAGACAGAATAACTAAAACAGAGGTCAGAGAGCCATTGGCAAACTCAGACCACAACATGGTTTCATTTGAAGTGATTTTCAAAACCCAAAAAGTAATGACTAAAGCTAAGGTTTACAATTTTAGAAAAGCAAACTATGAAGGTATGAAACAGAGACTAACAGAAGTAGATTGGAGTAAAATAGAGAAAACATCCACAGAAAAGGATGGCTGTTTTTTAAAAATGTAGTACTAGAGGTGCAAAACAATTACATCCCAAAAGTAGACAAATCTAAATCTAAAACAAAATGGCCAAAATGGTTTAATAGATCAATTTAAAAAAAAAAAATATTCAGCTGAAAAAAGGCACTTTACAGAGCGTTTAAAAGGGACCAAAAACAAAGTACACATAAAGAGTACTTGGAACTGCAAACATAAGTCAAAAAGGAAGTTAGAAAGGCCAAGAGAGAGAGAGAGAGAGAGAGAGAAATGAACATTGCTAAGGGGGCTAACACCAATTCCAAAATGTTTTTCCAATATATTAAAAGCAAGAGAATCTTCAAAAGAGGAGGTTAAATGTCTAAGAGACACAAATGGCAAAATCATAGACAAAAAAATAGCGAATATATTAAATGATTACTTTTCACAAGTTTTTACAAAGGAGGATACGGACAACATGCCCCACATGCCCCACATGTTGACCTGTTCCTATCCAGTTTTAAATAACTTTAGCATAACAGAGGCAGAAGTGTTAAAGGGACTAGGAGCTCTTAAAATAAACAAATCCCCTGGGCCGGATGAGATCCTCCCAATAGTACTCAAAGAAATGAAAGAAGTTATTTACAAACCGCTAATCAAGATCATGCAACAGTCTCTTGACACAGGGGTTGTACCGACAGACTGGAAAATTGCAAACGTAATACCGATCCACAAAAAGGGAGACAAAACTGAACCAGGTAACTACAGGCCAATAAGCCTGACTTCTATTATATGTAAACTTATGGAAACTATAATAAGATCCAAAATGGAAAATTACCTATATGGTAACAATATCCTGCGAAACAGTCAGCATGGTTTTAGGAAAGGGAGATCGTGTCTAACTAACCTGCTTGATTTTTTGAGGATGCAACATCGACAATGGATAATTGCAAAGCATATGACATGGTTTATTTAGATTTCCAGAAAGCTTTATAAATAAAGCAAGCATTGCTATTATAAAAAGATACCCTTTCTACTTCAACAGACGCATACTGCAGCGAAAACAAAAACGGAAGTACTTTGGAAACACACTGATGACGTCTCCCTACACGTCTCTTCTTACAGAAAGAGGTGGCAGGGCAGCTTTGTGATTAAGGGAAGAAAAGAAAGCATTACCTCACACAAAAATACCGGAGTAAGGAGCCACTTTGCTGTAATTACACCACCATACTTTAGAAAGGGACTCAGCTGTGTAGGGTTTCATTCTGTAGTTTAGTTTTGGACTTTGTTGTGATCTGTATTTCATTTACTTGCACTTATCTGCTCCCTATTGCACTTAACCTAATCTGAAGTATTTTGTATTTCACATGCGCTCGTAGCTAACCCGGATATAACGATCAACACTGTTCTCCGCTCTGGAGCTGCCCCGATATCAAATCTTACTGGGTTTTGTAATCGCTCTTATTAGGACTGAAATCATTGTATTTTGTAGCTTTGCTCTTAATTGTACTGTAATTCTGGATATGCATTTTTTTGTATACAACTGTAAGGTCGCCCTGGGTAAGGGCGTGTGATAAGAAATAAATAAATAAATAAATAATAATAATAATTTAACCTTTGTTTTTATATGCGTGCGTCTCATGTGCTTCACAAAATTATAACTATATAAATAAAATGTATTATTATTATTGTTAGTAAAAAAAAAAAATATTAAATGTTAACTCCCCTTTTTTTTGGTTAATAACTTCTGTACATTGAGTTGCTGTAGTTTGAGGAGACTTGATGGGATCCGGCTCTCAGCGTGCTGAAACATACTTCATAATAAACACGGCACTTGTCTCTGTTTTAAGCCTGCGAGGCTGGGTTTTGTATTATGTGGTGTGGGCTCGGTGCTCTGTATTTTGAAACGGCTTTCAGAAGCAGACAGTAGCATATACAGGTGTTTAGGTGTGTTATGGTTCCTGGGCTTTTCAGTTACTGTGCCCCGCATCTAAGGAATTCTCTTGCTCGGAATATTCGGGAAGCAGGTGCAATAACTTCTAGTTTAAGACTTTATTTAAAACCTGACTTTCAGTCCATAGCTTTGATTAGATTATCCAATCTTTGTGTTGTTAAGCACTCAGGCGCTATGGACGTGTAAAATTGTACCGCATAGAAACACTGGCAGCTATAGCTCTGGTTACAGTAATACTTACCGGGGTCTCCTATCTGTACCGACGTATCACTATCGGTATCACTTCAACTTATAGAGTCAGCCATCTTGCGTAAACACAGAAAACACTGACGTTACACTGTACACCCAAGAACGTGTGACGCGTTTAATATCTGAACGGCACGTGTGTATACATGTATAATAGAAACGTTCTATTCCTAAACAGCAGTGTTTATACGTCATCAGGTGTTGACGTTTAGTCATTTGGAACTCTAAATAACGCTCAACGTTATGTGTTTTTAATCTGTGCTTTTTTTTTGGATAAGTTGAATGTTTATATTTTAAACACCAGCCCTGTTATAAACCTGTACGAATGTTTAAAAAATGTTTTACAAATCATAAACGCGTCCATGAGTTTACAAAACAAACTAAATCCTAAACACATTTAGAATTATAAACACAGTGACGTGTTTGAAAAGCGTGACAAATACGTGTTTTAAAGTTAAACACTCGGTCTTACTGCGTACGATATTCGACTGCAACATTATTTTTGTTATTGTTTAGGCTCGATAGGTATTTAAAAAATTAGGTTAACATGTATATTTACAAAATTAATAACAAATGTAAAATGGGGCTCCCGAGTGGCGCATCCAGTAAAGGCGCTCCACGTGGAGTGCAGGATGCGCTCTATAGTCTGGACGTCGCGAGTTCAAGTCCAGCTTATTCCTTTGCCGACGGAGGACAGGAGCTTCCAGGGGGCGCCGCCCGAGGGGAGGGAGGGCTAGGTTGGCCAGGGTGTCCTCGGCTCACCGCGCACCAGCGACCCCTGTAGTCTGGCTGGGCGCCTGCGGGCTTGCCTGTAAGCTGCCCGAGAGCTGCGTTGTCCACCAACGTTGTAGCTCTTGGGTGGCTACATGGTGAGTCCGCAGTGTGAAAAAAAGCAGTCGGCTTTTATATATATAGTGTTTTAAATTATTATGTTTTGTTTTACTATTAGTTTTACTTGTTTAGTTGTAGTTTATATAGTTTTTAGCGAAAGCTAAACATGGCAACGTACGTGGTCTTTCTATAATGAGCAACGGGAGTGAAGTTGGTTCGGAGGATTTCGATACCAGCAACAGTGATGCTGACTTATCACTCAGTGATTATGATGAAGAGGATGTGGAGCCAAGAACAATACAAACTGTACGAACAGAAGAGCATGCAGTTACTTTACAGGTAAGCCAGCTGCAAACGGGAAGCTGTTTGGTTTGAAATGGCAGTGCTGTGACTAAATACTATCAAAACACAGCACTGGGTACAGGCAATGCGGCAGCCAGATCCATCACAATGCCTGTGCAAAGTAGCTGTGTACAAGCATTTGTGACTATCCCTCCAACACAAGCGAAGCAGACACTGTAAAAAAGGTACAGGGTCTGCTATGAAAATTAAAACAAAAGAAAAGACAAAAGAAAAGAAAAATGTGCAGTGGTTGCGAAGGCAATCCCGGGTTCTGTTGTATTGAACATTTCAATAAATGGCACAGAGCAAGTCAAAACTGGCACACGTTTTGAAGTTGTATTTATTTGATAATTACTGTTTACTGATTATTATTGTTATTAGCAGCTTTTTTGTTTTCATTGTTAAAAAAAAACAAAAAACGTTTTTATCTCTATATTGAATATGGGTATGTAGTACACAGCAGCATAAAGGGTTAATGAAAAACACAGTTTAAGTCATTTATTTGTGTTTTATTCATCATATGTTAACATTTTATAGCAACTACAGATTTGAAAACATTATTATTATTATTATTATTATTATTATTATTTTCAAAATCTGGTACCTGGGAAGGGGTTTCATTTTTACATCTGGAGTTGAAGTGGTTAATAATAAATGAAAATACTTACTGTTAAAAGGCTAGCAAGTTGGTTAAACTCTCCTGGTAGCATTAAGCTTGCTGTGCAGTATTGCTTGAATAGTGTACGAGTGATTGCCTTCAATTGTTTGTATAAAGTTATTTAAAGATTTTGTTTTCCTAAGCTTTATTGACAAAACCCAGAAGTGTGTGTGGGGTGGCGCAGTTGTTGACATTCGTGTGAGCTGTTTTTAATCAAACTGTCAGATTGTAATCTGTCTGCATCCATCCGTTGTTGATATTAAGAGTTATTTCTTCACCACTTCCAAACCCAAATATTACACTACGAATTGTGTTTTGTTTGCTGTCACTGAAAGCAGATCAGCGCTCAGCCTTTGCTGGGAACACGTGACGTGGGTGTAAAAAAAGTCACGTGATAGAGGGATACTACAGTATAGTTTTATGTCGTAGAGATTGGCTATCCAATGTGTCACTCATTCTGGAGCTGTGTATAGCAATTGCGAAATGATGCGGCAGGGGCGGGGCTTTACTTCAAACAGATATCGCGTGGTTTGACTGTGGCGCTGAACTGTAAGATCGCAATGTACATATTTCTATTTTTTAGTTTGTATTTATACTGCTGGGTTTTTACTGGAGCAATCTAGGTAAAGTACCTTGCTCAAGGGTACAGCAGCAGTGTCCCCTACCAGGGATTGAACCCACGACCTTCCAGTCAAGAGTCCAGAGCCCTAACCACTACTCCACACTGTATAAAAAAAATATTACTGTGTTATTATTATTATTATTATTATTATTATTTATTTAATTTGTTTTGCATTCCACTTTGTATCATGAAAGAAAATTAAAACGTTGATTAATATACGAGTTTTGCAAGTATGACCTGTATCATAATATTGCAGACAGAAACGGACCCCGATTGTAGCGGCGGTAAGAATCCAAGAGTACAACTTTTATCTTCCAAAATAGAAAGCTATTTTATTGATGAAATCGAGTGAACAGCAACACTCGGGCTGCTCTTAGCTGACCGCCAGAGCGCCCCAGGAGAACGCCCCCCACTGCCCCGTGCCTGACAACGGGGTACCGGCAGGACACCCCCGTCCCGCCCCCGCGTCTCCAGCAGAGTAAATCTCCGCGACAACAGAGATCAAATCATGTGAGAGAAGGGAACACGCGGATATCACGTGACTAACACGCTGTCACCGCCCCGCTTTCATTGGAAGAGTCACGCGGAATGATTTGAGACACGTGATCAGTCCTCTCTCATTGGTTAACGCCCGTCGCTGGATGTTTCCACAGCGTGATTTGTACCATCGTCCACAAAACCGTTTTTTCCAGTATTTTTTTGTTAAATTGGTTATTGCAAAGTCAAATTTGAAAAACACCAAACCCGGTAGCCGATTCCACAAAAAAAGACCACGTTTTTCCTAACACTAAAAGGTAAGTGCTGAGTTATTTATTACTCAAAGTGAAATGTATGTATTTGTTAATCTCCATCGATATGCATGAACATTCGTGTGTGTGTGTGTGTGTGTGTGTGTGTGTGTGTGTGTGTGTGTGTGTGTGTGTGTGTGTGTGTGTGTGTGTGTGGGGTCGGATTGACAGGCTCAACAAACCCTGTGAACGGGGTAGCATCTGGTGAAATACTTTTTGAGATACAGCATGGCGAAGAAAACAGCTTTTTAAAAAAAAAAAAAAAAAAAAAAGAAAAATGAAGACGCTTTTGTATACACCTGTATCTCGAAAAGTACTGCTAATTTAGGAACCACACTTGGCATACACATAGTCCCGGGAGTGTAGATGTGCAACGGGGTATATATTTTCGGAGGGGTCCTGGTTTTACCGAAATTGAACCAAAAAAGATAACTGTCTGACGTCAGTGCCTGGTAGCGTTGCTTTCGACCGTTCATTTCACTGAATAAATAGGGAGGCATTGAATAGCCTATAGTTCAGCACACACGGGTCAGATCTGTGTTTCTGTCCGGTTAAAACTGGTAATCAGTGATAATAATGAGTGTTTGTGCCTTCAGTACTGGAGAAACTAATAATAATTTGTTCATTTAGGAAATACGTTTGCTTCCCCAAACACTCGTTTTTTTTGGCAGCCTAATAGAAGAACAAGTCAGCTGACTGGCCAAGCTTTATTTCTGATGAGCTCTCATTTTGGCAGGCGTCACAAATCTCCGCCAATTTACGTAGTTTTAGTGCCTCATTTGTTGAGCAATGAAAGAAGGCTTTGTGCAATATGAAAACAGCGGTAGGAATATTATTTTCTTCAGTGCGCTGAAACTATCTGAATATTCTTACAAACATTGCTGCACATTCATTCGAAGCCAAAAAGTCGACGTCTGTGTCTAAAATGGCAAGTGATGTGTGAGATTAACATAAAAACCAACAACAACAAAGTGATGCTTCAGATTTGGCAAGCGAGTCAGAATCGAGGGATACAGACCGCTGCAGGTAATGCACATCGCTCGAAAGTGCTTCACACTTTCCAGACACTGGGCAAAGGTACATGCTACGTATAGTGATCAACGTTTTGTTTTGTTGTGATCCTATTTTCTGTTATGAGGAGAGTAATAAACGAAAATTGTGGGGGGGTTTTGTACAACGCCACCTTTTCCACATATATTTTTTGAAGCGTTTATTTAAGTTACATTTGACAGTTTTCACTTGCATGCACAGCTTAAAAAAGAAAAAGTAAACCCCAGTAATGCTGTTACTTCATGAAAATGTGTCATTTGCCACTTTGTTTATTGCGAAGAAACTACAATGGCAGGGATAAAAAAAGAAAGAAAAAAGCGATATCTACTTATGTACTGTTTCTGCCTGAAATACACACGTGGAAAGTGTATACTTTTATAGTTAATCCAGTGGAGCAAAGTAAAGCCTTCACAACCTATTCTGGAATAGTACAGTTTTACATATTTTAGGATAAATAGTATTGTGCTGCAAGCATTCAAGTTAACTAACGAGCTTTCGTTAGTTAACTTGAATGCTTGCAGCACAGTGATTGTCAGAACATTTTCTAGTTTTAATAAAATTAAAATGAATAACATGCTGTTTTAATAGCATTACAGTGAGATTTGTATAATTGTTTGTTTGCAAGGTGTCATTTGAATACTGGTCAGGAAATGGTATTTGCTTAATATTTTTATTATTAATGGTGATCAAACATTGTAACTTGTTAAGTAGTTATTTCTGAGATGTATTAGTTGATTGGTGCAAGTGCAGTGTTGCAACGTTTTGTTACTGTATGTAAAGTCTGATCGGATAGTCAGATTTTCACGACCATTTAAACAACCCCCCACCACTACGCACATCTTGAGCGCCCTGTGGCCCCCCAAGGTTTGGAAATGTCCTTATCTGGCCCGCCAGAGAATGTAATTGAGTACCACTGCTGTAAATGGTTATGATCTTGTATAGCGTAGGTTCTAAAAAAAAAAAAGTGAGACGATAATGTTTTGCCAAATAGAATAAAATACAAATGCATACTGTTATATGTATGCGTGTTATATATTCCATATTTAAGCACATACATTAAACACTTTCTGCTATTTGTTTACTGTATATCGCTGCCAAAGGAAGTTTGAGATTTTTTAAATTAACACAAAGTTGTTCTTCAACTGCTACAGAATGTTTATCTTGAAGAGACCTTCTTCACAACACGAAGTAATTTACTGACACTATCGAGAATCTCTTATATCAAATCATTAATCGTGGTAGCTAGCGTCACTTGCAGAGACTTACGCAGGTAGGCCTATATATTAATTTAGCTGTAAGACATTTTCCATCGCTGAAAAAAAAATAGACTTCATGATTAATCTAACTTCAGGTAATTCAGTGAAATATTTTACTTGCCGATATATATTTGGGGACGGCCCACCCCTCCAGACTAGGACATATTTTAATGCCTTCTATGTAATGAATTAAACATTTGCACAATATTCTAGTTCACAATTTAAAATGGAGAAAATGTAATCCCACTATATTGCTATCTATTGCTAGTCAATTATGTTAATGATTTAAACTATTGACAACATGTTTAAGAACATATGAAGTGGGAAGCGTTTAAAATCTTGAAAAAAAATGTATGTACAGTACTGTGCTTAATACGAGTTAGGCCTAATGTATGTACTCTACTGTACTTAATACGTTTCTGATTTTACATTTCTGGATTGCAATGAGATATAAAATACATCTTACAGTATGTCTTTAAAAAATGTAGAGTTTTGACATAGGTTAGATTTAGGTTTATGTTAAGTTGTGTGCTTAACTGTTTGGGTTTATTTTAAGTTTTTTGACTGTAGTAGTAAACAAAAAAAACACGTTTCAAAGGCATGTGGAAATGCGGGTGCATGAACGTTTTATCATTTTTTTTACAAATGGTAATTTGGAGCTTCAAGGAATTTTCCTGTGCTAAGTTTAAACAAGAAGAATGACTTTGTTCGGATAATTTTGTACAGTGGACATATATATGTATGGCATATTATATCATACGTTTGCTTCTGGCCAGAGCCAGTTTGGCGGGTAAATACTTTTGTCTCTGTTCCATTTGGTGGGGGTGGGGGGGAACCCTCGAATTCACCTGCAGTTGCAGATTTTCTTTTTCTCTCTCCAAATGTTAAGCCACACAAAACAAGCAAAGTTGGGTTGCAAATGCATCGTTTTGATTGGGTCGTCAGCCAAGCAGGAAAAACATTTAATTGGATTATTGTACTGTGCTTGCTGTTGCCTGATGCTAGAGCTTCTTATTTATGATGGTAACTTGAGGTATTTCAGTAGAAATGTTCTACTTTAGTTCAGTAGGATTTTTGATGTCATTACAGAAGTAACACTTTTTTTATTCCGTTTGATACTAGACATATTCAAAGCTACACTGCAGTCGTTATCAGTAGAGTATGTACATAACACTGATTGCATACATTCAACTTTTGCTATACAATATTTAAGAACTGGTAGACCATAGATTGATGCATGAAAAATACACAGCCAAATCTGATGTAGAGTCGACTCCACTTATTTGCATATTGAATAATTGTATAATAATTGCTTAACTGCATAGCATGCAGCTGGTCCCGTTTTTAAGCGCATAATTTTCTATGATTGTATGGTACTAAATGCACATTTCGCGGTCCCGAAGTCCGTTGTTCATTGCATTTTAATTTGGATAATTGCATAATGCGAGCAATGTTCAAAAAATATATATGTTTGCGTTTGAGTTTCAAAAATAGCAGTGACGTAAGCGCATAGCAACTGTATGACAGCGGGAAAAGCAGGCACGAAAGACAGTTTTTTACAGTTGTTTATCAGCTCAATCGGCCGACTACTATGCATACTTCCATAAAATTATTTTTTTGCTACGTTGTAGTCAGAAGATCTATAGTAAGGTACTGTGCACCCCTGTTTAACTTTTATTTTTTACTGTACTGTATTACAATATATGAGTTTAGGCCGGCTGTAATATACGGTACATTAGTTTACATTATTTTACTTTTCATATCATAAGTTGCCAGAGAATAGTGTTTTGTATTGAGCGTATAACATTTCAAGTTGGTTTATTTTTGTGAACTTGTCCAATATTTTAAGTTACTCGTAATGAAATATAAAAAATAAATAAAGTTATGAATCTGATCAAAACGAATCATATACATGTACGCCCACTGTATTCCCTCACTCGGCGGTCCGAGCCCATGCAATTATGCTGTCTCCTGTAACTTGTATCCTCTTTTACTTGTTTCACTATCTATCATGAATCATGGAAATACTGTACAGGTGAAAATGCCATATTGATGAGCTTGATAGTTTAAGACGTATAGTTCATGTATCAATAACATAAATGTAAAATTTGGAAAAACAGAACAGGCTGAGTAGGAGCCGTTAACATTGGATTGGCCCAACTATACCTTTGATATTACTATATAAACAGTACTGTAGTATTTGTGTTTTTATTATACTGCAGTGAATGTAATTACAGGGTGTTGCCAACCAAAAACATAAAAATACAACATTTTCCAAGTACACCTGGAGGTCATGTGTTAACTTGTCGTTTTATTTGTTTTAGTGTAATGAAGACAAGATCCATCTACAAATACACAGGCTGTGATTAAAGCCTGACATCACAACTTCATAATCGTATATAATCATTATTTTAGTCATTGAGCAGACGCTTTTGTCAGAAACAACTTACAGAGACTATTTATTTAACTAGGAGAGTTACCCATTGAGACGGAGGCCTCATTACAAGAGGGTCCGGGGGAGGGGGGGAAGTGGGGCACAAACACACTTTTAACCCTAATTAAGGTAGAGGGACTTTAGGTAGGCCGGATTGTATAACCTGCTTTTTGGATTTGGCCATGACACCGGGATTAACATACCTGCTCTTACGAAGAGTGCCATGGGATCTTTAACATCCACACAATGTGGACAGGACCTCGGTTTAAAGATTGAAGTACTACTGAGCCAATTATATTTAAGTCAAACAATTACAAACAAAAACCCCAAAAACTACAATAAAAATCTAGATAAACACAATATAGAATTGTCCCCTGCTAAATGAATAACAAACTCTGTGTTGTGAATTATTCAGTCAGGAGTGGTCGGAGATTTGGTGGATAAATATAACGCCACTCTGGCAAATAGTCTTGACACTATTGCACCTTATAAAATAAAGAAACTATCTACAAAAATATTTTCTCCTTGGTTTAATGATACAACACGTATGCATAAACGTATGTGTCGCAAATTAGAACGCAGATGGGAGATCGACTGGACTTCAGATATATTATCAAAGCTGGAAAGATAGTATTTTAACATATAGAACGTCACTGTCTTTAGCTCGATCTGTTTATTTCTCCGATCTTGTTGACAAAAATCAGATTTATTTTTCAGTCAACAGCAAGATTAACAAATCCGCAATCAGAGCGCGTTACACAGAATATTCCTCCAGTAAGCTGTGAATCACTTCAATAAAAAAGTGACCGACATTAGGAATCAGTTGAGCAACTACATACTGATATAAACAATTATACAAATATTCTTGGTCCGTCTGAACCCAACCAAATCTTACAGCACTTTTGCTTGACATGTGAACAAGAGCCGGATGCCATAATTAAAAAGACTAAACCCACAACATGTGCATTAGATCCCATTCCTACTACACTTTTGAGAAAAGTATATCCAAAAATAAATAACACAGTTTTAAATATTATTAACAGCTCACTCTCATCAAGTACTGTTCCAAATTCTTTGAAGACTGCGTAGTAAAACCCCTGCTCAAGAAGCCTACCCTTGATCCCAATGTGCTTAATAATTACAGGCCTATTTCTAATCTCCCTTTTTTTGTCCAAAGTGTTAGAAGAGTAGTGGCTGAACAATTAAATAGATTTCTTGCTGCACAGAATATTTCTGAGAAATTTCAGTCAGGTTTCAGGCCTTATCATAGCACCGAGACGGCACTAATTCGAGTGGTAAATGATATGTTGATGACTTCTGACATGGGCTCGCCTTCAGTACTTGTTCTACTGGATCTAAGTGCTGCTTTCAACACCATTGATCATTCTGTCATAATTAATCGCCTTGAACATTTAGTGGGATTGTCAGGTACTGTCTTGTTCTGGTTCAGATCCTATCTCTCTAATAGGTTTCAGTTTGTTAAAGTTGAGGAGGCGACCTATTTTATGTCAAAGGTTACGTGTGGGGTTCCTCAGGGTTCAATTCTTGGCCCAATTCTGTTCTCTCTATATATGTTACCTTTGGGAAATATCATTCGTAGACACAGAGTTCATTTTCATTGCTATGCTGATGACACTCAGCTTTGCCTGTCTCTCAAACAGGGTGATGTATCTGCTGCTAATATTTTGAATACCTGCCTTGCTGACATTAAACATTGGATGTTTAAAAGCTTTTTAATGTTAAACTCAGACAAAACAGAATTGATGATAATGAGACCTCAGAAGCAATACAAGAACATAGATTCATCTGATTTTCTACTCGACGGTCTCTGTACAGATTCTAGAGCAGAGATAAAAAAAACCTAGGTGTCACTTTTGATTCAGACCTCTCCTTTGAATCACACATTAAAAATGTTACAAAAATGTTCTTTTTTCATTTAAGAAACATAGCTAGACTGAGAGGTATGCTTTCCAAGCAGAATGCAGAGAGATTGGTGCATGCTTTTATATCTTCAAGGATTGATTAATGTAACAGCCTTTTTGCTGGTATTAGTAACAATGTTATATCTCGGCTGCAACTTGTACAGAATGCTGCTGCAAGAGTTTTAACTGGGAGTAAGAAACAAGATCATATCACCCCTGTGCTAGCGTCCTTGCATTTGCTTCCTGTTCGATTTAGGATCGATTTTAAGGTGCTATTATTATCCCACAAGGCTCTAAATTGCTTAGCTCCACCCTATTTAAAGGATCTTTTAAAACCATACGTTCCTAATCGTCCACTTCGATCACAGGATGCCAGGCTACTTTCCATACCAAGTATTCAGAAACAAAACTCAGGTGGTAGATGCTTGAGTTACATTGCACCGAAATTATGGAACGACTTCCCAGTACTATAAAGGAAGCTCCTTCTGCCAATGCTTTTAAATCTCATTTAAAAACACACTTGTATAGCTTAGCTTACGCAAGTTTTTAAAGTGATATTCTCTCGCTTCTGTATATGTATATAACATATAATTATATGTGTGTTTTATTGCTGATTTATATATATATATATATATATATATATATATATATATATATATATATATAAATTTCTATGTGTGTTCTATTTTCTGATTATTGATATATATATACAGACGTGCTCAAATTTGTTGGTACCCCTCCACAAAAAACGAAGAATGCACAATTTTCTCTGTAATAACTTAAAACTGACAAAAGTAATTGGCATCCGCCATTGTTTATTCCATATTTAATAGAAATCAGACTTTGCTTTTGATTTTTTATTCAACATAATATTGTAAATAAGAAAACAAATGAAAATGGCATGGACAAAAATGATGGGACCGCTAACCTAATATTTTGTTGCACAACCTTTAGAGGCAATCACTGCAATCAAACGTTTTCTGTAGCTCTCAATGAGACTTCTGCACCTGTTAACAGGTAGTTTGGCCCACTCTTCCTGAGCAAACTGCCCCAGCTGTCTCAGGTTTGATGGGTGCCTTCTCCAGACTGCAAGTTTCAGCTCTTTCCATAGATGTTCGATAGGATTCAGATCAGGACTCATAGAAGGCCACTTCAGAATAGTCCAATGTTTTGTTCTTATCCATTCTTGGGTGCTTTTAGCTGTGTGTTTTGGGTCATTATCCTGTTGGAGGACCCATGACCTGCGACTGAGACAGAGCTTTCTGACACTGGGCAGTACGTTTCGCTCCAGAATGCCTTAATAGTCTTGAGATTTCATTGTGCCCTGCACAGATTCAAGGCACCCTGTGCCAGGCGCAGCAAAGCAGCCCCAAAACATAACCGAGCCTCCTCCATGTTTCACTGTAGGTATGGTGTTCTTTTCTTTGAAAGCTTCATTTTTTCGTCTGTGAACATAGAGCTGATGTGACTTGCCAAAAAGCTCCAGTTTTGACTCATCTGTCCAAAGGACATTCTCCCAGAAGGATTGTGGCTTGTCAATATGCATTTTAGCAAATTCCAGTCTGGCTTTTTTATGTTTTTCTTTCAAAAGTGGAGTCCTCCTGGGTCTTCTTCCATGGAGCCCACTTTCGCTCAAAAAGCGACGGATGGTGCGATCAGAAACTGACGTACCTTCACCTTGGAGTTCAGCTTGTATCTCTTTGGCAGTTATCCTTGGTTCTTTTTCTACCATTCGCACTATCCTTCTGTTCACTCTGGGGTCGATTTTCCTCTTGCGGCCGCTCCCAGGGAGGTTGGCTACAGTTCCATGGACCTTAAACTTCTTAATAATATTTGCAACTGTTGTCACAGGAACATCAAGCTGCTTGGAGATGGTCTTGTAGCCTTTACCTTTACCATGCTCGTCTATTATTTTCTTTCTGATCTCCTCAGACAACTCTCTCCTTTGCTTTCTCTGGTCCATGTTCAGTGTGGTGCACACAATGGTACCAAACAGCACAGTGACTACTTTTCTCCATTTAAATAGGCTGAATGACTGATTACAAGATTGGAGACATGTGTGATACTAATTAAGGAAACTAATTAGTTTGAAATATCTCTATAATCCAATTATTTATTTATTTTCTAAGGGGTACCAACAAATGTGTCCAGGCCATTTTAGAATATCTTTGTAGAATAAGCAATAATTCATCTCTTTTCACAGCTTCTTTGCTTTATTCTATGACATACCAAAGGCATGCAAGTATACATGATAAAATAGCTTTTAATTTCATCACTTTTCAGGAGGAATGAAGCATTATTTCAATGAGCTGTAAGGGTACCAACAAATTCGAGCACGTCTGTATATATATATATATATATATATATTTGTATGTGTTTTTTATCATGTAAAGCGCTATACAAAACTAAAGATTGATTGATTGATTGATTGATTGATATGGAGGCAGTTTGCAGTTGTTTGCTATCACACACAGCATACAGTTATGTGCTGCTTCCCATTTCCAGTCATCATTACTCACACCTGTTTTTCTCCCAATTTGTGAACTGTGGTATTGCTTGGCATGTCGAAAATTATGGGGGTCTGATCAGAAACATTTGTTAGAAACACTGAAGTAGTAAAAACATATCTTTTTAAATTCCTCAGGAAGCTAATGATGCTTCTTTGAAAATGGCTGCCTGCATGTCATGGATGATTCGAGATCGGGCAGGGACGTCTTTGTTCGCCTTTTCTCGTCAGTCAGTCACTTTGCTGTTTATGTACTCGGGTAGTCGCGTCTTTTGTTGGTGATTTTTAATACACACATCACTACTGTACTCTAATTTAAGACGCAGGATATTTTTGAGAAGCAAAATAATGGTTAAAGTGCATCTTAAAATGAAGGAATATGGTAGTTAACTGTCAAAACTGCAACTTTTGTTTACATGTATATGTCCATATAAAAATGTAAATGTTATCCGCAAACCACAAATCCATGTTAGTGCACAGGCAGTGTAGTGGTCAATTATTATTATTATTATTATTATTATTATTATTATTATTATTTATTTTTTTCTTAAGGTCCATGCCACATTACTCATGGTTGAAGGACTCAAGATGGCAGAGAACCAAGAGATGGCTGAGAAAATGGATGGGCAGAAACCCTTGGATCCTTCCCCACTCTTGGAATATGGTAATTAAATCAGGAAGTACTTCACTATATACTGCTGAATATCACATTATGGGGACTCTCTCTACCTTTGGGAGACATATAACATGCCCCTACAAAGTGATTTCATGTGTTTCACATCTACTGTTACCGTGCATGTGATTCTCTTCTTTCAGAAACTTCGGAACAAGAGTCTTATTCAGACAGGGGCCAGCTAGGTGGGAGACTTCAAGGGGTGGCTGAGATAGAGAATCCCCTCAATGGGATCGGGACTAAAGTAACAAGAGGTATGTTCACAACTGAAGGAGGACAGGAAGGGCCTCACAATGATGGACAACCAGAAGACATTCAGAACAAGGGACAGCTGGATTGGCTTGAAAGTTGCTGCCTAAACAACCCAGGTAGATACAGTTTGAGGCATTTACTTGTGTGTTCATCTCTAATGCAGACAAAAGCCACCAAATGTACATTGCTGTGCAAAAGTCTTAGACACATTCTCGAGTTACAATATCTCAAAATAAACTATACTTGAGCAGCTAATATGAAGTGTTGTAGTAGCTAACCCATCACATTTATCCAGCTCTTTCCATAGATGTTTGATAGGATTCAGATCAGGACTCATAGAAGGCCACTTCAGAATAGTCCAATGTTTTGTTCTTATCTATTCTTGGGTGCTTTTAGCTGTGTGTTTTGGGTCATTATCCTGTTGGAGGACCCATGACCTGCGACTGAGACAGAGCTTTCTGACACTGGGCAGTATGTTTCGCTCCAGAATGCCTTGATAGTCTTGAGATTTCATTGTGCCCTGCACAGATTCAAGGCACCCTGTGCCAGGCGCAGCAAAGCAGCCCCAAAACATAACCGAGCCTCCTCCATGTTTCACTGTAGGTATGGTTCTCAACGGGGGGGGGGGGGATGTATTTTTATTTGATATAAAATGTATACATGACATGGTAGTATTAAATCAGGTTGATTCTATGGTAGTATAACCCGCCCCCCCCCTCCAGAAAAAAGAAATAAAATTGTGCAAAATGTCTAAGACTTTTTCACAGCAGTGTATATCTCCACAAGTCACTCCATTAATTATCAGTCTCGGAGCCTGTCGCTACTGGAGAGAAATATTGTTTTTGATAAGTCTCTACCTTTGGGAGACATATAATATGTCCCCACAAGGTGATTTCATGTTAAATCAGAAAGGGCGCTACAATATACTGTTGAATGTCACATTATGGGGACTGTCTCCCAAAGGTCTATGTCCACGTCAGCCAGTTAATATTTTCAGTGTTGGGTGGCATCTTGATATGACATTTAAATGGCTTTTCTTTAAGCATCCACGTGAGGGAAGCTTGTATGTTTTTTGTAAATCTGCAGACATTACCAGCCTCATCACACCTATAACTGCTTTGATCTTCTGAACTGATCGCAATGTTGAATTTATATTCTCTGCATTGTGGAAACTCCTCTAGAAAAATCTAACTACTGGTCACGTTGATCTGTGACCTAAGATGGCTGCCAAATTGCGGTCATGCGACGTTCGTTTCTGGAAAATAAAGACCAAACGCTTTGAGATATTGGCTTCATATTCTTCTATTTTTTATGTGTGCTTTATTTTGTTTCTTAATAAATAATTCAGTACTTTGCCAAGACATGAGTTGCATCACAGGCTGATAAGTTATAAAAGTAGTGATATTTGAATTGAACCCTTTTAGGACGAAGCGTTTTTTAGTGGGATGGTCCCCCAAGACTAAGGTTTTTTTTTTTTGGCTGTTCTTTATTCTCTTCCTATAAAAAAAATCACTTTTTTTTTTTTTACTGTGAGAATTCATTTCTTTTGATTTGCATTTTAAGTCCTTGTGATCTAAAATGCAATGTCAAGCACAGCATCCCATGTCAAGCACAGAATCCTTCATTTTTCCAATGCTTAATGATAAGGTAAGGTTTCTTATTTGTTCATTAGAAATTAAGAACCATTACCAATGATAGTTGACACATGCTTTGCGATATCTTCAAATTTGGTACACTACTGTATTATAACATTCTGTTGGACAAGGGTCATTATCTGTGTCATTATTATTATTTCTTAGCAGACGCCCTTATCCAGGGCGACTTACAGTCGTAAACAAAAATACATTTCAAGAATCACAGTACAAGTATTAATACAATTAAGAGCAAGATAAAATACAATTATTTCGGAACCTTTACTAACATCTCAGAATCCACAAGATAATAGTGCCTAATTTTTCTCCTCACTGTGAGACAGAGCTTGCACCACCACCTTGCGCTTGTTTGAAAAATATATACAGCTCTGGAAAAAATTAAGAGACCACTGCAAAATTATCAGTTTCTCTGGTTTTACTATTTATAGGTATGTGTTTGGGTAAAATGAACATTTTTGTTTTATTCTATAAACTACTGACAACATTTCTCCCAAATTCCAAATAAAAATATTGTCATTTAGAGCATTTATTTGCAGAAAATGACAACTGGTCAAAATAACAAAAAAGATGCAGTGTTGTCAGACCTCGAATAATGCAAAGAAAATAAGTTCATATTCATTTTTAAAACACCACAATACTAATGTTTTAACTTAGGAAGAGTTCAGAAATCAATATTTGGTGGAATAACCCTGATTTTCAAGCATAGCTTTCATGCGTCTTGGCATGCTCTCCACCAGTCTTTCACATTGATGTTGGGTGACTTTATGCCACTCCTGGCGCAAAAATTCAAGCAGCTCGGCTTTGTTTGATGGCTTGTGACCATCCATCTTCCTCTTGATCACATTCCAGAGGTTTTCAATGGGGTTCAGGTCTGGAGATTGGGCTGGCCATGACAGGGTCTTGATCTGGTGGTCCTCCATCCACACCTTGATTGACCTGGCTGTGTGGCATGGAGCATTGTCCTGCTGGAAAAACCAATCCTCAGAGTTGGGGAACATTGTCAGAGCAGAAGGAAGCAAGTTTTCTTCCAGGACAACCTTGTACTTGGCTTGCTTCATGCCAAAGCTACCCGATTCCAGCCTTGCTGAAGCACCCCCAGATCATCACCGATCCTCCACCACATTTCACAGTGGGTGCGAGACACTGTGGCTTGTAGGCCTCTCCAGGTCTCCGTCTAACCATTAGACGACCAGGTGTTGGGCAAAGCTGAAAATTGGACTCATCTGGGGGTGCTTCAGCAAGGCTGGAATCGGGCAGATTTGTCTTTGTGAAGGACGCATGAATCAAGCCAAGTACAAGGTTGTCCTGGAAGAAAACTTGCTTCCTTCTGCTCTGACAATGTTCCCCAACTCTGAGGATTGGTTTTTCCAGCAGGACAATGCTCCATGCCACACAGCCAGGTCAATTAAGGGGACAGTGGAAAAGAAAATCCAAAAGGTGTTGTTAGCGGACGATTGTTACAGTACAGGGATGGTGGTGGTGAAAAACTGAAATTTCCGGTCAGTATGAAAGAGATACTGTTGTGCATATGCATTTATAAGGCATTTCGGGCACTTAAGATGCAATGCGACAAGCGAAACTGTGCAGTGATGCGTCCAAGCGAAACTGTGCAGTGATGCGTCAAAATGAATAGAACCTATACTTTTGATAAGTATCTTTCACACGACAAGCTACGCAGGAACGGTACCAGGGCAGCACTGGACTGACGAGAAATAAATAGGATTGAATCCGATTTTTTGCGATTTGACGCACGTCAACTAGGGCATTGAGCAATCGGAGAACAGCTTCAATGCACGTGGTCCAGCAGGGTGAAGCAGTTTCCAAAATGACGGAGGAAAAATACTTGTCGTTGAAAAACTACCCAGAGCTTTATGACAAAGGCCATCACAATTATAAAGATACAGATTTGAAAGGGAATATATGGGAGTCCATTTCGAAAGAACTGGATAAGCCTGGTATGTGTGATTTATTGCCATATGTGTTGAAATACCATCAGAGAAGACACTCATAATTTCCACATCATGTTGATAAGTAGTACCAGTCTTGATCATAGTTCTGTCAATAGCAATTTTGAACAGTTGTATAGATCTGGCAATTTTCAAACCTATCGCTGCTGGTTTGTGTGGTCATGTCGCTGCGAAAGGTCTCGTCGGGAGTCGTTGCCAATTAAAAAATCACTTTGTGTCTGGTGTGTGGAGACCTTTACTCATCCACTTTTTAATATGTCTTATGTAGACATTGATTTAATTTATATGTCAATTATAAAACCATGGCAGCCACTAAGCCAAGTCAGTTTTCCCCATTTACTATTTTTTTTTAATTTTTTTATTTAACAATAAAACAAACTGGTGATTTTATTGTTTTAAATGAATCCCAACTTTGGTGTTTGTGAAATAGACACAGATTCCAGGTGCAGGGAAAATGGTAGAAATAATATAATATCCCCTGTCAGATTTTGTTTTAAAACAACCCCCAATACATGTACTTGAACCAAATTTATTTTTCATACATTTATATATAAAAAATATTAACTTCATAAATTAATTTAATGTATAGAGTTATATGATGAAAATGCAGATTAAAGTATTGTTTTTTCTATATGGTCTCATTGTTCCGGGGATTGCTAAGCATACTAATGAAATCAAGTTATATAGCCCACTATTGTGTGCAAGTGGATCTTTCAAACTGGAGGACACAGAGATTGCTACATCAATCAATCTTGCTACAGTCCGCCACTGATGAAGTAACTTCATAATTGTATTTGTTATCTTGTGCAGGATGAAAGTATACAAGATGGGCCAAAGTAGATGAAGACCAAGTGCTTATCTATTTCAAGCCTTACAAGGTGAAAGCAGAAAACAAATGCCAGGTGAGATTGTAATGATTGTAATGGTGCCATACATATATTGAATATTTAGTTTTCTTATACATTCTGTCTGAGTCCGTTCAAAGTAAACACTCCCCGCCCCCAATAGCATAATCCTTTGGCATTTTACTATATTTTTAGTTTCTTTATTGGGGGTGGGGTGTTTGGGTATCCATATGAATTTTCCTGACAATTGGATAAGTTTGACGTAGGTGTGACATAGGGTCAGATGTAGAGGTGGGATGCTAAGAAATTCTCATGGTATGATAACTATCAGAAAAAATACCACGATTATCATATAATTATATTGCAGTGTAATTTTTTATATAAAATATTCAACTGGTTTTCAAATATGCAGATTAACACAAATCCACACACCTGTACTTTATTGGGTACCAGTATCTTTGCCTTCAGTCAGATTTATCAAGGTATTTGCATCAAAATGGGATTTACATCCTTTTTTTGTGAAGAAAACAATGTGTTAATATTGCTAGTAACAAACAATAATTTAGGCATACAGTACTTTTGAGTCTTTTAAAAGCCCTTTCACAAATGGTCGTTTGGTGCATGCTGAAGTACGGTTCAGTTCATTTGCAGGCATAAATGAAACATCCAAAACAAACTGATTCACCCCAGAATTTGCACCAAACCAATCGGCCTGAGACTACTTGTAAATACACAGATATACTGTATATGGTGCAAACTGTATTTGTGTAAAGACCATCATAAATATGCCCTGTTTCTTACATGCGGCTACTTTTTTATGTAAAGCAAACACCTTTGTATAATGGAACAGTCCAGGGATTATGGCTAGTCTGTAAATGTTATTGTGTTTTTGTTTGTTGTTTTTTTTTTTTTTTTTATATAAAATGTTAATTATTGTATCATTTAACAACTGGAATAATGGCTGGTTCAGTGTGTACTACCAGGGAATAATACCATAGAGAGGTTTTGGGGAGAGAGTTTTGGGGACAGGAACCATTCAGATGGTATTACCCCTGGTAATACACACTAAACCAGCTATTGTTTATTGTAATATATGGATTTGAGTCTGAACAATATGTGTCTTCCCTTTCGGGTCTGCGTGGTGGATAGACTGAAATGCCAGCTCTGCACAAGCCACACTTTGAGCTCAAGCTGATGTGTTGAAGTGATAATACCATCGTTCAGAGCCCAGCGAAAATATTACCATTTGGGTATTACAAGATTTTTTTTCTATGACGCACAGTAGTATTCTTTAGGTCTATCCATGTATTTCAATAGATTAACCTATATTAATATAAAAACATAAGAACATAAGAAAGTTTACAAACGAGAGGAGGCCATTCAGCCCATCTTGCTCGTTTGATTGTTAGTAGCTTATTGATCACAAAATCTCATCAAGCAGCTTCTTAAAGGATCCCAGGGTGTCAGCTTCAACAACATTACTGGGGAGTTGGTTCCAGACCCTCACAATTCTCTGTGTAAAAAAGTGCCTCCTATTTTCTGTTCTGAATGCCCCTTTATCTAATCTCCATGTGTGACCCCTGGTCCTTGTTTCTTTTTTCAGGTCAAAAAAGTCCCCTGGGTCGACATTGTCTATATCTTTTAGGATTTTGAATGTTTGAATCAGATCGCCGCGTAGTCTTCTTTGTTCAAGACTGAATAGATTCAATTCTTTTAGCCTGTCTGCATACGACATGCCTTTTAAACCCAGGATAATTCTGGTTGCTATTCTTTGTACTCTTTCTAGAGCAGCAATATCCTTTTTGTAACGAGGTGACCAGAACTGAACACAATATTCTAGGTGAGGTCTTACTAATGCATTGTAAAGTTTTAACATTACTACCCTTGATTTAAATTCAACACTTCTCACAATATATCCGAGCATCTTGTTGGCCTTTTTTATAGCTTTCTGAGTCAACATAAACTCCTAGGTCTTTTTCATAGTTCCCTTCTTCAATTTCAGTATCTCCCATATGATATTTATAATGCACATTTTTATTGCCTGCATGCAAAACTTTACACTTTTCTCTATTAAATGTCATTTGCCATGTGTCTGCCCAGTTCTGAATGCTGTCTAGATCATTTTGAATGACCTTTGCTGCTGCAACATTGTTTGCCACTCCTCCTATTTTTGTGTCGTCTGCAAATTTAACACGTTTGCTTACTATACCAGAATCTAAATCATTAATGTAGATTAGGAATAGCAGAGGGCCTAATACTGATCCCTGTGGTACACCACTGGTTACCTCACTCCATTTTGTATTATAGGTAAAAAAGAGATGGAGGATTTTTTGTTCCAGCACTCAAATATAAGGCATGATTGGACAACTGTCAAAGTGAAGATATTCAACGAGAAGAGCAAGATACAAAAGCTTTCACAGAGACGTCTGGCCAACCTCCAGGAGTGACACTGGGAATAATTACTCTCATTATTTCATGATGTTTGTAATTAAACCTTATAACTGTAATTGTAATCGTGACTGCAATGGTGCTAAAATACAATAATGTGGATGGATATTGAATTGAGTCTACTAAAGGCTGTCATTCATACCTGAATTCATTGTATGAGGGACGTTCTAAATGTTTTTAAAACACATACACTAATGGGAACCACTAATTTTCAGCTTAGCCACCGCCTTTAAGAATGCACTTTTCATATAGTTTTTTTTCTGTGAAGTTTTTGCTCGATTTGTATAATTTTGCGCACGACTACTGGCCACGATTGCCTCAGGTGGATACACTAAGAACTTAAGCCTTTATATACCTGAAATATGTCATTAGCATTTCTGATTGGATTACCTTAACCCTTTGCGGTCCTATGTCGGACCTGGTCTGACATCGCAATTTTCCCTTTCCGGTCCAATGTCGGACCCTGTCCGACATCATCAAAAAGACACAAAAAACAGGTCTCTAGTCTTTTTTCTCCGGAAAAAGCCGAGAAAACTATTCAATGGCCGAGTGAGACCGATAGGAGCCGAGAGAAGCCGGAAAAAAAAAAAATAGTGGGTGTATCTCATGAATACTGATAGACCCGACACTACATAGATAACACGGACATACACAAACAAGATAGCTGCTTCCGCATCCAGCGCTCAGAGAATATCACAGACATTTGCAGAGCTTTTTGAGATGTTATAGTAATAAAATAATGACTTGGATCGCATTACTGAGGTGTTTGCTGGAGATGCAGTACTGAGTGTCCTGTTGTTTTGAAGTGTCTTTTAAACCTGTTTTACTGTGAAAAAAAATACTTTTAAACAGCGCGTCTAAAATAAACTGCGTGTGTGAAAATAAATTGGACCTGACACGCACTTAATAAATGAACTGCAAAGGGTTAATATTTCACACAGCTACTATATTTCCAGTAACAAACATTAACTGATTTGGAGACTCCTGGTGACATGAAGTTGTAAATGCACACCATTTATTTATATATCATTTTTCATTTTCGTTTTACATTTTAATTAACATAAGTAAGATAAGTTAAATGTTTTAAACTCACCGATATCACCAAGATGTGGCTGGATCGGTCTAAGAAAACAGTTTGGTATGGTGGGCAATCGTTTTCTCGTTTCTTTTCTTTCCTGTTGGTTTGTCCTCTGCAGAGTGGGTGTCCCTCTTTAATCCTTTAAACTCTGCATATTTCTCAGCTTGGAAAGTGTCAATGTTGGGGCCGTTAATTGAAACAAACAGCATGCTGTTCAGTGTGCTTACATGCATTCGGCTTCTCTGGTCGGTCAGAATAAGGTTCATCACACTAAAGCCACGTTCACATTCAGCAGTGGACCACAGGAATTACACCTACTGTGGTTACCAGTTTGTTCAGGTTATCCCCCATGCGCTGAGTATCTTTGTGCTCTCTGAATTCCTTTATAGTTAGAGGTCGTGAAACGTTGAATTTTAAAGTTTTGCACAGATTCATAACTTTATCGTCCCCAAACAAAATTCTTGCATCCTCTTCTACAGGCCATGATGTGGGGTTGAGTACGGCTGCCTCCTCCAGGACCCCTTTATCATCAAATCTTCTTTCGATGTTGTCAAATAAAGCTTGTATGAACTGCGTGCGGAAACCTCTGTATTTCATTTGTTGAGCGTCAGATGGCTGTGTGATTGGAACCCCTTTAAATGCACCGGCTCTTGAGAACTCGTTGTTCATTGTGCTGGTATTTATTCAATCTCTGTCCTTCATAGCACATAGAGCTTTTAATGCAACATCAATCTCCGGCTTGACAGTGATGACAGTGGAATTCCTATTTTGAAGAAACAGGGATAGCGCTTTTAGCGTCTCGAGTGCATCTTTCATTGTTGCTACTTCCATTACAAACAGCCAGTTTGTCATCTTCCCCAGTAGACCACCACATTCTGCTTTGTCCTGTGAAGAACGTGAGATGTCTGTTGAACCATTTCTAAAAAATGTAACAAGGGCAGGGTAACTTTCCCATAAAGCAGTCACCGATGTGCAGGAAGATGACGGCCAACGGACGTCAGAAACTCGACCAACCTTGTGTATATGTACACAGAGCTCAGCAGCCACAGCTTCAAGTTGCCTCTGGTTCTTGGGACTTAGTGAAAAAAATGAATACAGTGAATCGATTAATAGCTGAAAATGACTTGCTTCCTTTACTGTTCGAACAGCGTCATGAACAGCAAGCTCCAGTTTGTGGTTCATGCAGTGAATCTCGATTAGATTGTTGTTGATCTGTTCTCGCAGAATTGATGCTGCCCCTTTGTATTTCCCCAGCATCGATGCTGCTCCATCAGTTGCAAAACCCAGCAGACGCTCTCGAAGTATGTCTGCAGTGATGCCATACTGATTGAGGCTGGAAAGCAACTCATCTGCAATGCCAGCACCTGTCCCCGACTTTAGCGGCACAATGTTAAAAAAATAGTTGCCTAAAATAATATAATTGTATGTAAAAATAATGTGATATGTTGTAACAATTGTAAGTTGCCCTGGATAAGGGTGTCTGCTAAGAAATAAATAATAATAATAATAATCAATTACATACTTTGCAAGTTGTGCAGCCATTTTGTCTGCTACAAACGAGAGCATATTACAACCTGCATGGTCGGAATGCAGCATGTTCCCAGTATCCAATCCATTAAGCTGCTGTAGCTGCAAAATGTTTGGATGCATCTTAAACGTTTTCTTTACAAATCATGTAGGCTGTTATCATTATGCTCGTCGTTTTTTCCGATCACTGCAGTGCTGTTTTCAGCAGCTTTCTCTATGGCCTGCTTTTGTCTGGCTTGCGCTATGTGTTCACATTTCATATGAGACTTGCATTTACCGTGTTCACTTATTTTGTCATTTAGTTTTTTGGCTGATGTTGCAGTTGTGCCATTCATAAAGGCCTGGTCAATTCCAGGTCGTCCTTTTATATGGGTTCCCAGATCACGAATTGCTGAACAAACCGAGCAAATGACTGAACCGCTGGGATTAGCCTTTAGCCAAGCGCGATTAGCCTTCCATTTTTTGAAGCGAGCCTGCCCTACACAGCCGCCGATATTAATTGCCTGCTCTTCTGAGGCCCCTATGCTCTCCTGTGTGTCAGTACACATAGGGTACATACCTGCATCGTCACCTTTGATAGCTTTATTTCTGCCGCTGCAGAAATAAAGCTGTCTAGAGGATGAGATGTTCAATTTGAGCCCAGTTTTGGCTGTTTTGGTGATTTTTTGTATTTTTCATTCATTAGTAGTAAACTGGCAGTTATAGAAAAATAGCTGAATATGTCAATGGTTTCCTCCCAGTTTCTCAATATCTCCACATTTCTTAGCCACATAGTCAGGTTTAATGTAAACTAGAAGTTGTGATCTTCAATTTAAACCCACTTTTGCCTGTTTGGGGGATTTCTTTCATTATTAGTAAACTGGCAGTTATATACCATTCTGTTCAATACAGTTGATTTGACTGCACAGCAAAAACCAGCTAGCTTTGAGGCTGCATACCTCCATAAATAGGAAAGTTCCACACATATTGCAAAAATGCTCTAGTCCACAGTGATCAGACCTACAATTTGAGACCATTTGGTGATAAAATGCAGCTTTGTGTCAATTTTAAACCACCCCAGACGTTTCTGTGCAATACTGTTTGTCATTTGTTCAAAGGCGTACAAATAAACACCTGTATTTGTTGACAGAGATGCTGTGTCAGTGTATAAACACCTGTATTTGTTGACAGAGATGCTGTGTCAGTGTATAAACACCTGTATTTGTTGACAGAGATGCTGTGTCAGTGTATAAACACCTGTATTTGTTGACAGAGATGCTGTGTCAGTGTATAAACACCTGTATTTGTTGACAGAGATGCTGTGTCAGTGTATAAAGGCCTGATCTCATTTACACAGGGGCTGTGTCAGTGTATAAACACCTGTACTTGTTGACAGAGACCGACTTTATACCTTAGAAGAAGGTAAAGCTTTTTTTGTAGCTCTGGTCATTTACTTCGATTCTGGCTGTGGTCATATAACTCAATTCTGACTCTGTTCATGTAGCAGTATTCTGACTCTTGTCATGTAACTCAATTCTGACTATGGTCATGTAGCACTATTCTGACTCTGGTCATATTCCAGTATTGTCACACTAAGTTCCAACATTGGCTAGTTCAGGGATCCCGGCTATTGTGTACTGCCCCAGTATAAATATGTTTAATCTACATACAAAGCTGTTTAATCTACCCTGCCCTCTGCTCCCTTTGAACTGTCCCCTGCTCCCTTTGTCTGTACCCTGCTCCTCTGCGTAAAAATGTCATTTTAAATACAACAAAGATCCGCACAGCAAGGGTATGGAGCGCATAACTTGGCACAGCAAGGCAGCTCCTAGCTGGGCAGATGCTGCAGCTCTGCCTC